>NC_067152.1:28214567-28324567 GCF_903995435.1 Acomys russatus
GTGGTAAGTGGGTGAGTTGGCCCCTCAATCTGGCTAAGGCAGTATGACTGGGAGCATGCTTGGGCCAGGCTCTCTGGTCCCCCAGCAGGCAGGCAGCAAGTCCTAGTTGGAGGATAGTGGGCTCAGGTCTCTTGCACTGTAGAACACAGAGTGAATAGCATCCTTCAGGCCTGTGGCCTTAACTGTAACTTCTAGCATCAATCTAGCTCACTGCTCTGGCACAGTGTCCTCCATTAGGCCACTGCAGGCGTGTGACCTGTCTGCCTTGGCGACATTGCACACATCGGACTGTACTCGCCTCTGGACTAGACTGTGGTATCTTGCACAGGATGTCTATAGCAGTTGCCTTCTTGATCAGCACATAGTAGAGCCCCTAAAAATATGGCCTGGAGATGGCTGGCCAGGGTCCCGGGGACCTGTGGGCTCCCTCTGTGTGCACAGCAAGTGTCCCCTGATGCCTTGTTATCTCTCCTTGTTACTATAAGGAGCTGACAGGCTTACACTTGTCATCACTTTGGTCTGCTTGCTGTTCATCTCTCCTGGCTTTCTTGATGTACCTTGCCTACCAAACTCTGAAACCAACAGGGCTGGAGAGATGGGTCAGTGGTTAAGAGTACTGGCTACTCTTGCAGAAGACCCGTGTTTGATTCCCAGCAATCCTACAGCAGCTCCCAACAGTCTGTAACTCTGGGTCCAGAGGATCTGATGCTCTCTGCTGATGTCCATGGGCCCCAGGGATGCACACACAGTGCACAGACATGCATGCAGGCAAAGCACTCAGGCACGTGAAATAAAATAAGTTTTTATAAAGTATTAAAAACAAAATTTAAAAAGCTATGATACTGAGCTGGGAGCTGGTGGACCCACACCTTTAGTCCCAGCACTCGGGAGGCAGAGGCAGGTGGATCACTGTGAGTTCGAGGCCAGTCTGGTCTACAAAGCGAGTCCAGGTCAGCCAAGGCTACACAGAGAAACCCTGTCTCGGAAAACAAAACAAAACAAAACAAAAAACCAAAACAACAACAACAAAAAACCCTATGATACTGGGCTGAGTGCTGGTGGACCCACACCTTTAATCCTAGCCCTAGGGAGGCAGAGGCAGGTGGATCTCTGTGAGTTAGAGGCCAGCCTGGTCTACAGAGCAAATTCCAGACAGAGAAACCCTGTTTCTAAAAACAAAACGAAACAAGCAAACAAACCCAAGCCAAAAAACAAAAAACAAACCAAAAAAACCAAAACCTAAAAACCCAAATCAAAAACCCTACAAAAGACCCAAAACCCAAAAACAAACCAAAAATCAATCCCCACCCCACCCCCAAAACCCTATGGAACTGACCTGTAGGTTTATTCATTTTACTTTTAAATATCATGCTTGTGCTTTGGGTTGAAGCGACACCGCAGGAAAACAGATCCGTCTGCCTGCTTCACAATCCTGCTGGAACAGAGCGGCTTTTAAATATTTACTCACTTATTTGTGTGGTATATGCACATGTATGTGCATGTATGCATGCATGTGTACCCACATGTCACTGCATGCATATGGAGGCCAGAGGATGACTTGTAGGAGTCAGTTCTCTCCTTCCATTAAGTGGGTTCTGGGCACTGAACTCAGGTCACTAGGCTTTACAGCGAATGCCTTTACCTGCTGAGCCATCTTGCTGGCCTCCAGAGTGGCTCAAAAAATTTTTTTAAATTAACATATAGTTGTATATATTTTCTAGAAAGAAACATAAGGGGCTGGAGAGATGGCTTGGTGGTGAAGAGCACTAGTTGCTCTGGCAGAGAACACAGATTCAGTTCCCAGCCGTCACATGGCAGCTCACAACCATCTGTGACTCCAGTCCTAAGGTACATGGCAGCGCACAATCATCTGTGACTCCAGTCCTAAGGTACATGGCAGCGCACAACCATCTGTGACTCCAGTCCTAAGGTACATGGCAGCGCACAATCATCTGTGACTCCAGTCCTAAGGTACATGGCAGCTCACAATCATCTGTGACTCCAGTCCTAAGGTACATGGCAGCGCACAATCATCTGTGACTCCAGTCCTAAGGTACATGGCAGCGCACAACCATCTGTGACTCCAGTCCTAAGGTACATGGCAGCGCACAACCATCTGTGACTCCAGTCCTAAGGTACATGGCAGTGCACAATCATCTGTGACTCCAGTCCTAAGGTACATGGCAGCTCACAATCATCTGTGACTCCAGTCCTAAGGTACATGGCAGCTCACAATCATCTGTGACTCCAGTCCTAAGGTACATGGCAGCGCACAATCATCTGTGACTCCAGTCCTAAGGTACATGGCAGCGCACAACCATCTGTGACTCCAGTCCTAAGGTACATGGCAGCGCACAACCATCTGTGACTCCAGTCCTAAGGTACATGGCAGCTCACAATCATCTGTGACTCCAGTCCTAAGGTACATGGCAGCGCACAACCATCTGTGACTCCAGTCCTAAGGTACATGGCAGCGCACAATCATCTGTGACTCCAGTCCTAAGGTACATGGCAGCGCACAATCATCTGTGACTCCAGTCCTAAGGTACATGGCAGCGCACAACCATCTGTGACTCCAGTCCTAAGGTACATGGCAGTGCACAACCATCTGTGACTCCAGTCCTAAGGTACATGGCAGCGCACAACCATCTGTGACTCCAGTCCTAAGGTAGGATGCTCTTTTCTAAACTCTGAGGACACACCAGACACGCACACGGTGCACATACACATGTGCAGTCAAAGTGTTCATACACATAAAATAAAATAAACCTAGTTTTTAGAAAAGAGATCCCAGGGATTGATTCTAAGGCATTGTGTATGTAGCCACGTTTTCCACACTGAGCTGTATCCTCAGCCCCTGCTGTTAGCTTTTGATTTTGGGGCTGGGTCTCACTGTGCTGCACAGCCTGGCTTTGAACTTGCAAACTTCCTGTCACAGCCTCCCAAGTGTTGGGACTGCAGGCCTATACCACTAGGTCTGGCTTATGGGGCATGCATTTATGGGATTGAGTGTGAAATGTCAATACAAGTGTGCAGTGTCTAATGCTCGGATCAGGGTAATGAATGACATAGCCAGCCATTTCTTTCTGCTGGGAACATCCTGGCAATTTTGAAATACTTTGTTTTTTAAGATCTATTTATTTATTATTATATATACAGTGCTCTGCCTGCATGTACACCTGCAGGCTAGTGGAGGGCATTAGATCACATTATAGATGGTTATGAGCCACCATGTGGTTGCTGGGAATTGAACTCAGGACCTCTGGAAGAGCAGTCAGTGCTCTTAACCTCTGAGCCATCCCTCCAGCTCCCAATTTTGAAATTATCATTATCTTTTTTTTTTTTTTTTTTTTTTTGGCTTTTTGAGACAGGGTTTCTCTGTGTAGCCTGGACTATCCTGGACTTGCTCTGTAGACCAGGCTGGCCTCGAACTCACAGCGATCTGCTTGCCTCTGCCTCTCAAGTGCTGGGATTAAAGCTGTGAGCCACCACTGTCCAGCCCAAATTTGAAATTTTTTTTTTTTTTTTTTTTTTTCATTTTTCAAGACAGGGTTTCTCTATGCTGCCTTGGCTGTCCTGGACTCACTTTCTAGACCAGGCTGGCCTCGAACTCACATCGATCCACCTGCCTCTGCCTCCCAAGTGCTGGGATTAAAGGCGTGCGCCACCATGCCCGGCCTAAATTTGAAATTCTTAACTAATCATTATCTGCCACACTTACCCCACCATGCCATGAAACATTAGGAACAAAGGGAGCTTTCTGGAAGAAGATTCCATTGTTATTCCTGTTTGATTGCTAAGGAAACAGAGGCACAGAAAAAGGCCATCACGCGCTCACGTGCTCACAGTCATGACTGACAAGCCGTGTAGACGAAGCGTTCCTGTCTAAGAGAGGGAGGGACCTTGGCACTTTTGCTTGCTTCCACTGAGCTTACCAGTCTCATGGCTGTACTGAGCTGTAAGGGTCTCTGGGAAGCAGAAAAAACAACAACAAAAACCACCCCGAAACCAAAAAGTTATGTGGTAACTGAAGTACCAGGCATATGGCATGCGCCAGTCAGTTGGCTGGGATAGAAAAGAGTTTGGACTTTATCCATTGCTCTATTCTCAATTGTATCCTAAGGCTCTCAGGGCCCTAGGACAAAGGTGTCACTGTCCTCTATATTAGAATGTAGGTTTGGCTGCTTTCGCAGAGATCCCAAGTTAATTTTTCTCTTTTGTAACAGCCCAAGAGCCAAGCACCTAGGGTTCCCAGGGTGGTTCCGGAGGGCTGGGAAGACAACCCTCCTCTCTTTTTTTTTTTGTCCAGCATCTCCACAGCACCGTCCTTGGTCTGTCATTTAGCCATTTGGAGAGCCATGTCCTTCTCTGCATGGCAGCAGATGGCTCCACATTTACAGTCAAGATGGAAGGAGGGTATATGAAATGTCCTGACTCCCTTTTGGGGTTTGCCAACAGCTTTATGTCCTGCCCCTCTCTTTCCTGTGTATCCCACATTCTGGCAAACTGACAAGCACTCCTGTGTGCTCCCTGTATTTGGTGGTAGCAGGAAGCCGAAATCTCACTCTAGCTCCACCCTCAACCTCCACTGAGATCTCAAGCTAGTCCCTGTTCATCCTTTAGAAATCCAGGAGCCCCTAATATGTGAGTAAATAAATGTTTTTTTTTTTTTTTAACCTTTTACCTTTCAGTGGTGTCATCTGCCTTGACATCTCAACCGCATTTTGGATGGGGTTTGATTTTTGTTTCTCCAGTTGACCAGGAAACAAAAGGAAATGGGTAGAGCTTTATTTTTCTTTTTAAGATTTATTATTTTTGTTTTGTTTTGTTTTTTTGAGACAGGGTTTCTCTTGTAGTCCTGATTGTCCTAGACTCACTTTGTAGACCAGGCTGGCCTTGAACTCACAGCGAGTTCCACCTGCCTCTGCCTCCTGAGTGCAGGGGTTAAAGGCATGCACCACCACCGCCTGGCTTTTTAAAGATTTATTTATTTATGTTTACAGTGTTCTGCCTGCATGTATGCCTGCAGGCCAGAAGAGGGCATCAGATCTCATTACAGATGGTTGTGAGCCACCATGTGGTAGGTGGGTGGGAATTGAGCCCAGGACCTTTGCAAGAGCAGGCAGCGATCTTAACCTCTGAGCCATCTCCCCAGCCTGGGTACGGCTTTCTTGTCCTAGAAGATGTACATGGGATTTTTGTTCTCTGGCCTGTCAAGAATGCAACAGTCACATGACCGTATATAGCTGCAAGAGAGTCAGGAAACGAAATCTTTACTGGGCTGCCATGTCCTCAGTGAAAATTCTAAGGTCTGTTGCTAAAGGAAGAGAAAAATGGTGGCTTCTAGAAGTCACATCACTCTTTACAATGTGGAAACTGACACTTAGGCTAAGTAAACTGCTCAAAGCAACGGAATTAGAAACCCTGGCTCATCAGCCTTGCAGAGAGACGTAGCACTGTCTCCAGGAGACTGTTCTCTGCATGGAGGACCATGTGCTGTTGAAGTTATTTTTATAATTTAAAACAGTGTTTGTTTGTCTTATCTTATTTCTTAACCTGGCTATCACACAAATAATTGAGACTCTTTTATAATACAAGGCTTCACAACACAATCTTGAGCAGTTTAAGTCTGTATTTAACCCCCTATGCTATTTTGCCTGACTCCCAGCAAACATCCCAGAAATACTTGCTCTTTGTAACTTTCCTCGTCTTCAGCTCCTTCCTCCTGATCTTCCTTGGACCTCCACCCATGGCTCAATCCCCTCTTTCCGGCTCCTGACTACTCCTCCCCTAGCTGGCCGGAAGTCCCGCCCTATTCTTTCCCCTGCTTATTGATTGGCTGTAAGCGGCTTTATTATTGACATGACGGGGCAATTGGGAGCATTTAGACAGTAAATCAGAATTTAAACTACACAATAGCCTTATGCCTACAATGTGCTTTTCTTCTCTAGAAGTCACCTAGAAAGCGCCCAATTGACACTGCCTAATTGTAGAATGGTAACTGTCCTTTCAGGCTGTCACTCACAGATACTGCTTCCGTGGCACTTCCTGAAGTCTGATACTCACTTGGAACCCAGCCTCAAGTTTCCAGATGGGTGGAAGAGCTGTGCATGGGGTGTGGAAGCAAAAGGAACAAAGGGACGTTCTCTCACTCCATGCAGGCCACTGAGCTTTCCCTCAGGTCCTGACTGAAGAACGTACTGTGCTATAATGCCGTGGTGTATTTCTATGTCTGTCTCTCCCCCTTGACCCAAAGTGTCAGGAGTATTCTGGAGCCACAGCGCTTGCATCAGTTCCTAGCACGTGACAGGTACCGTGTAAAGAACTGCTGACTATGTGAGTTAGTGACCTTCAGTGGAGGCCACAGGTTGGGTGCAGAATCAGGGACTGGGTGAGTGCTATAGTGTCTACCACGCTTGCCCATTTTAATTGCAATAACACTCCGTAACCAGCCACTCCAAAACACCAGCTAACACCACCAGTGTTCACGTGTTTTCTCCACCCATGAGACTGAAGGTGGGGCTGGCTCCTTGGGGGCCCAGCTGCTCATAGCTCCAGGCAACATTCAGGTACGTTTTAAATATATTTCCCCATTTTCTGGGGCAAATTGCTATTCGGGACATGACCTTTTCATTGTGAGTGACTCAAGTGGAAACACACAGTGGCCTTTCAGGCTTGGCTTAAGCATTGTGGCCAGTCACTTCTGTTCACATCCCACAGGTCAGACGGCCAGGTCCAATGCCATTAGAGTAGCAGAATATATTCCACCCACTCTTCTACTCCAAGGTTGCTGTGAATAAGTGAGAGCCAAGAGTGGAGCAGCAGGGCTGGAGAGATGGCTCAGAGGTTAAGAGCACTGACTGCTGTTCCAAAGGTCCTGAGTTCAATTCCCAGCAACCACATGGTGGCTCACAACCATCTATAATGAGATCTGGCACCCTCTTCTGACATGTGGGTATATGTGCAGGCAGAACATTGTATACAAAATAAATAAATTCATCTTTAAAAATAAAAAAGAGTGGAGCAGCAATAGACTACAACCTCCTTGGATAAAGCTCAGGGTTTTCTTAATTCCTCCACCCAGAGTCTCATGGAGAGAAGCTCCTGGGCTTCCTCTTGAGGATTATGGCAAGACGTGATAACTGACCCTGGGTGTTTCCATTGCTATCTTCTTTCTAGAAGCAAAAGATTTGGGCATGATGCACACTAGGGACCACATTTCCCAGTCTACTCCTCTGCAGCTGGGCTTAGCCAAGTGGCTCCATTGTGGCCCATGGGATGATGCAGAAAGACCCAACCACCTTCTAATGACAACCATATGCTTGATCCTGGGACCCACATAGGAGAAGGAAGGAACCGACTCCCAAAGGTTCTCTGTAAAATTAATAGTAGGGGCATTTCTAATATCCACTCTCACTCCAAATAATGACCCCAAGGCCTGTTAGATTTATTAATACACTTCAAGCACCAGTGCTGGGCAGGTTCTCATCTGTTCTAGTCTGACTCTGCTGGCCACTGTGACCTGTTACCTGCCATCTTAGTCATTTCCTGGCTGCTCCTGCTCCACCCAGATCCTCATGACGGCCTTCTCCTCTCTCTGCTCCACCTGGGATTCCGTCCCTAGAATGGGAACTCCAGCCCTAACTCTCCAGCCCTAACTCTCCAGCCCTAACTCTCCTGCCCTAACTAACTCTCCAGCCCTAACTCTCCAGCCCTAACTCTTTATTAACCAGTCAGAGGCGACGGAGAACAAATTTTACCCAACATTGAGACAGGAGATGCTTCAGTAATGAGGACAATGCCAACACCATAATAACGACAATGCAACCAGATCTCTGGGTGCAGAAATCAGCATCTGAATAACACAGTGCACAAAAACCCATCTCCCAACAGTTCTCTACTGTCTGCCACAGGTATACTGTGGCAAGAATGTACACACACACACACACATACACACACACACACACACACACACACATACACACACACACACACACACACACACACACACAAATAAAACGTAGTAAAAATTAAAAACTTTAACAATGAGGCTGACACTTTATATTTTTTAATCTCTTTATATTTATTTATTTATTTATGTGTTTATATATTATGGACACACACCAGTGCCATGGTGACCATATGGGAGTCAGGGGACAACTTGCAGGGGTCAGTTCTCCTCTTCTCCCATGTGAGTCCCTGGGATAGAACTCAGGTTGTCAATGTTGGCAGGAAGCGCCTTTATCCACTGAGCCATCTTGCTGGCTCCAGGCCAACACTTTGGGGGATGAGGGAGATCACCGTGGAATAGAAAGATACCCACAAGAACTCGGTAGAGTTTGCCTGCTCGCCAGCCCAACCCCATTCCAAGTGTGAGACAGGCAGAATCCTCCTCCTGTGTCTCAGCCCCTCCTAGTCACTCCCTTGCCACTCCATGACATCCCTGCTCCAGTCTCCAGAACCTGCAGTCTGTCCTCTGGCTCCGCTCCCTGACGTGTGGCCTCAAGTCCCTTTTGATTTTTTTTTTTTTCCTAGCAAAGTTGAGATGAGATGGAGTAGGAAAACTCATGAGTGACAATAAATAGTCAAAGGAAGTCAAGAAAGGGAGCCTAAAGCACTCAAGTTCTTACTGTGGAGCCATCATGCGTTGCAGCAGCTGTGCCCAGGTGTGGATGGTGTCACACACGGCCAAGGCAGTCCGATGGGGGATTTTACCCAGGGGACTGGAAACCAGAGACTATGAAATTTGGAGCAGTAATGACAAATAATGACATCTTTTGGACATGATCTCATTATGGCTGGCCTTGAACTCACTATGTAGACCAGGCTGGCCTCAAACTCACAGAGCTCTGCTTGTCTCTACCTTTCAAGTGCTGGCATTAAAGGTGCACCATTGTGCCCAGTAAGAATGACACATTTAGCAGGGCATGGTGGCACATGTCTTTAATTCCAGCACTCGGGAGGCAGAGGCAGGTGGATCACTGTGAGTTCAAGGCCAGCCTGGTCTACAAAGTGAGTCCATAGCCAAGGCTAACACAGAGAGACCCTGTTTTGAAAAACAAAAACAAAAAAAAGAATGACACATTTTTAAAAAATTACTTAAAATGTTTAAAATTACATTTAATGAATCTTGTGGGCCATGACACACATGTGGCACTCAGATGACAACTTGTGGGAGTCAGCTCTCTCCTTCTACTATGAAGGACCTGGGATTGAACTAAAGTCACCAGACATGGCAGCAATCGCCTTTACTTTTGGAGCCTCCTCACTGGCCCAAGAATGACAATATTTAGAATGTTACAGCAATATACTGATGCCATTTGCATTTTTTTCTCCTGACACAGAAACGGAGGGATTTGGCTCTTCCATAGGAAGCTTCCAGAGAGGGTCTGTTGTTAATAACAGCTACCTTGTGACTCATAGCTGGAAAAGCAGGGCCTGGCCTGAAGCAGTCAACTGCCAGAGCTCTGTGTCCTAGCAGAGGTGACTCACTCCATGGGAGCAGTCACCTTGTAGATCTTCCAACTGGTGCAGCCCGGTGGCCACCTCCTGGAGTCCCTTGCTCCGCGTTTCCCTAGACTGCCCTGCTCCAACCAGCTTTCCTGCCCTCTGTGACCTGGCTGCTGGCCACATCGGTCCTTTCTTGGGAAGGAGCAGGAAAATTCCCCCAAACACCCTGGAACCTTCCTCTTAATTTAATTCTGGCCTTAATTTAGAATGGCTTGTATCATTCCTAGGCTATTGCCGGAAATCTGGGGGCAAGAGCAACAAATATCCACGTCTCCATATTTCCTGTCTTATGGATATTCCGTCTTTGTAAATTCAAAGTCTCACAATTTCTTTTTACTTTTCTTTTATTTCCTTACTGCCTTTCTTTTTGTGTATATGTGTCCGTGTATGTGTGTGTTTGTCAATGGTATGTGTGTGTGGTGTGTGGAAATGTGAGCATGTATGTGTGTGTGGTATGTACGCATGTGCTAATGCATGTGTGTGATGTGTGTGAGTGTGAACGTATGTGTGTAGGGTCAGAGGTCAACCTCAGGCATTGTTCCTTGGGTGCTGTATAGACCTTTACTTTCTTTAAGATTTGCTTTTAATTATGTGTATGTGTGTGTGTGTGTGTGTGTGTGTGTGTGTACACCTGCGTGTCCGCATGTTTCTGAGGAGGCCAGAAGTGTCAGATCCTCTGGAACAGGAAGTTGCAGGAGTTGGTGAGCCCCTAACAAGGGTGCTGGGAACCCAGCTCCGGTCCTCAGCAAGAGCAGCAAGTGTTTTAGCTGCTCAACCAGCCCTCCAGCCTCTCACCTTTGTTTTGTTTTCTTTTTTGGGGTTTTTGTGGCAGAGTTTCTCTGTGTAGCCTTGACTGTCCTGGACTTGCTTTATAGACCAGGCTGGCCTCGAACTCACAGAGATCCGCCTGCCTCCCGAGTGCTGGGATTACAGGTATCATGCCCAGCTTCACCTTTGTTTTCAAAAATAAACTAGAAAATTAAATTATATTATTTATTTATTTAGTGTGTGTGTGTGTGTGTGTGTGTATGTCCTTGTGTGCCTGTGCGTAGACACATAGGCGCCCATGTTGCACATGTGGAGGTCAAGGATACCTTGTGGGAGTTGCTTCTCTCCTTCCATCGTTTAGCTCTTAGGAAACAAATGTAGATTGTCAGGCTGGGGGCAAGTGCGTTTACTCACCAACCCATTTCACTGGCCCCTTCCTTCTGTCTTGAGGCAGTCTCTCACTGGCCAGGATTCCCTGGTTTGACTAGGATAGACGGCCAGTGAGCCCCATGGATCCATCAGCTTCTACCTCCCCAGTGCTGAGACTATGATTACATGCCTAGCTTTTTCCTTGTTTTTTGTAACTCATATGGCCCACGCAGATGCTAGGATTATAGATGTGCGCCACCATGCTGTGCTCACAGTTCCTTAATTATGTACTGTCCTTCATTTCTGCAAGAAGGAAGAGAGGAGCCAGGTGGTGGTGGCACACGCCTTTAATCCCAGCACTTGGGAGGCAGAGGCAGGCAGATCGCTGTGAGTTTGAGGCCAACCTGGTCTACAAAGCAAGTCCAAGATAGTCAAGACTACACATAGAAACCCTGTCTCAAAAAACAAAAACAAAAAAAAAAAAAAAAAAAAAAAAACAAAAAAAAGAAAGAAAAAGAAGAGAGGAAGGGGGCTGGAGAGGTGGCTCAGAGGTTAAGAGCACTGGCTGATCTTCCAAAGGTCCTGAGTTTAATTCCCAGCAACCACATGGTGACTCCCAACCATCTGTAATGTGATCTGGTGCCCTCTTCTGTCATGCAAGTGTACATTCAAGCAGAATACTATATGTAATAAATAAATGTAAAAAAAAAAAGAACAGGAAGGAAATATTAAATGAGCACCTACTAAGTGCCAAGTATTTCCCCCATTTTCTTTCTAATCTAGCTGAAAGGTAATATGGCAAGTGATGAGCATTTGGTCAAAAGACACAAGAAGACAGAAAGACCGAATGGCCGCGGGCTCCGGTGACTGGGGAAGATGTGGTAAAGGGAATGAAGGGCTCAGCTTTGACTAAGGACTTCAGATCCCAAGGGTGGACCCTTTCTTCCACACTATGCTTTCTGGAAACACCTACATCCCCTCAGGCAATGAGCTCACCCGTCTTTGGCACCGACTGCCTCTCAGCTCCTGGCTGGGCCCAGCTACCATTTCTACAGGAGGGATATAGCAATAACAGCAATCTCATTTTTTTTTCCTCCTTAAAATAATACCTGCGTGTTCTGCCAACAAGCAGGGAGCTGCCAACAAGCCAGGAGCAGTCCTGTGGGACGCCTGTTCCCAGGCTGCTAGAGGAGACTGCAGCAGTTAACAAAGGGGGCCCTCAGAGGACCTTCCACTCCCAGCTACAGATCTTTACTGTCCTGGGGAAGGGGTGCTCACCTTCAAGTCCCCAGCCTCTCCAGGGTAAAGGGTTGTTGTCCCAGCTGCCGCCATGGCTCTGCTCTCTGCTTACTGGTGACTCCCCCTTCCCCTTTGCATCTCTCTAGAGCCCAGGCAACATCCCAAGGAAAGAATCCATGGAAACAGGAAGAGCTTAATATATTCTCTCTCTCTCTCTCTCTCTCTCTCTCTCTCTCTCTCTCTCTCTTCCTCTCTCACTCCCTTCCCCTCTCTCTCTCTCTTTTTTTTCCTAACAAGCACCCCCCCACCCCCTTTAAAGGAAAAAAAAAGTCCTCATTTGCTTAAAGGTCTGAGTGCCTGGAAATTTCTTCCCTGTGCGCACATTACCCACTTCCTGGCTGGAGGGACGGAAGGACTCGGAGAATTTGAAGGATATTAACCAGAGTCATAATGGACCCAGCAGTATAAACATGTCTCAAGTGCAGACAGAAATGCCACAAGCCCCAGTTTGGCTTAATGTAAAACATACACCCCCGTTGTGTCTGTGTTCCCACTTCACAAATAAACAAGGTGGAGAGATGGACTCGGAAATTGTCCCCGGAGAGCCAGGTGCCTCCGCTTGTGGCAATTTGGAGACTTCTACTGCCCACAGATAAAGCCAGAAAAGAACACTTAATGTAGCCTTGCAGACCCCTGCCAAGAGGCAGAGCAAACAAGAGCCCTCCTACCCCCCAGCTCCTACCCTCCCCCGGACAAATGGTGTGCAGCTGGTCCCAACCTACAGTGATGGCCCAAGTGGCAGAGCAGGGCCTGGGCATCCCTCAGAGGAGCGATAGAGGCTGGTGAATATAGGTCTAAGGCCTGATTTTTGTCTCCTTGACCACGGGCTGTGGGTCCCAGGTGGACCCTGTCCCTCTAGGTTCTCATCTATGAAATGGGACAGCCATCCCAGTCCTGTGGATGTCACTGCAGGATCACCCAGGGTGCCAGGAGGCAAGCGAACCAATGTCCTGGGAGAGAAGGAACCTCAGGAATAGCCCCTTTCATAACTGAGTTGCGTGCCTTGGTCTCCTGCCATGGATTCCTGCAAAATCTAGGCCCGGAGGGACTTTGTCTCCATCACAAAGTCTAAACACGTTGAGACAGGGTTGTGGACCCCAAGTCCAAGGATCACGGGGAGCACCGGAGTGGGCTGTGAGCTGCTCAGGTGGGCCTGGAGTTCTGTCAGTGCCACTTCCTGGTCACTCCTGTAGAGATGTGTAGGTGGGAGGAAGAAAGGTTCAAGACGGAAGGACAGGTTTGGACCAGACTGTCCAGGTCCTGCTGTGTGGGGTGGGTCGAATTCTCTAACCCTCCTGAGGCCCCAGGTTTCTAAGTGGCTGAATAGGGAGCAACAGAGGGCCCCCTGAGAAGGGAATTTGAAGGCTGAGGGGATGATTTTGTTGGTAAAATGCCTGCAGGGCAAACATGAGGATCTGAGTTCAGATCTCCACACCCATATTAAGAACTGGGTCTGGGGGGCTGGAGAGATGGCTCAGAGGTTAAGAGCCCCGCCTGCTCTTCCAGAGGTCCTGAGTTCAATTCCCAGCAACCATCTATAATGAGAGCTGGTGCCCTCTTCTAGCATGCAGATGTACATTCAGGCAAAACACTGTATACTTAATAAATAAATAAATCTTTTTTATTTTTTTTTTAAAGAACAAAAAGAAAAAGGAAAAAGAACTGGGTCGGGTGGAGGGCAGCATCTAACCTTATATGGGTGGAAAGAATGGAGCCAGGAAGGTCATTGGCCAACCAGCCTAGATGAGTCAATGAGCTCCAGGTTAAGTGAGAGGCTGTTTAAAAATATAAAAAGGTGTGGCGCACACCTTTAATCCCAGCACTCGGGAGGCAGAGGCAGGCGGATCGCTGTGAGTTCGAGGCCAGCCTGGTCTACACAGCGAGTCTAGGATAGCAAAAGCTACACAGAGAAATCTCAAAGGAAAAAAAAATATATGTAAGGGTAGAGAATGATAGAAGAAGATACCCAGTGTCAATCTCTGGCCTCCATGTGCACACATACACACATGTACACATGCACGCACGCACACATGCATGCACACCACAGGATTTAACAGGTTTTGAGCTTCCAATGGTATTAGCATCTTTCTATGTGTTCTGGACTGTGTTGGCTGGCAGGACCTCAGCCATGTCGACTGCTGTTTGTGTCAGGCAAACTCTTGAGTGTTGACAAGAAGAGAACGAGAGAGATGCCCAGAGGAAGACAGTGAGGCTCATGCGTGGCACACAACCTGCCAAAAAACTATCCACGGTCAACTAGCATTCATTTTTTTAAAAAAATTTTTAATGATGGAAATGAAAATATACCTAAAAGCGAAGCTTCTGGAAAAACCATTTGTTCTTCCCTGTCTTGTATCGTTTCTCAAACTTGACTTTGGCCTCCCGCCGGGCCTTGCGTTTCAGGGCTGGGTCTCTAAAGACATCCTTGTTGACAACAGTCTTGTCCAAGGGGATATCCACAGAGTACCTGGTGGGCATGAGGTGATTGTAGTTAGAAACTTTCACAAAGGACTTAATCTTTGACCTCTTGGCGATTTTCTTCTTGCCCATGGCAGCTGTCACTTTTTGAGGATAGCGGTCAATCCCGGCCACCAGGGCATGGCTGTAAGGGCGGTCTGAGGTGCCATCATCGATGTTCTTCACGATGACGGCTTTGCCTCCGGAGTAGCGTCCAGCCAGGACCAGCACCACTTTCCCGGGTTTTATGAACTTGCCCATTTCGGCAGCAAGCAGCCGGAATCCAGCAGAAAGGCTAGCATTTATTTTTAATTTAAACATTTATATTCATTTGTGTGTGTGTGTGTGTATGTGTGTGTTGTACAAGCATGCCACAATATGCATGTGGAGGTTAGAGGACAACTTTCAGGGATTATTCTTGCCTTCCACCTTGTTGAGTAAGGTCTCTGTCACTGCAGAGGAGTGCAGGCTAGCTGGCCAGAAAGCTTCCGGACAATTCTCCCACTACCTCCCATTCAGGTAACAGAGCTGGGATTACAGATGGGTGCACCACAACCATTTTTTTTTTTTTTTTTTTAATTATACACAGCCGGGTGTGGTGGTGCATGACTTTAATCCTAGTACTCGGGAGGCAGAGGCAGGTGGATCTCTATGAGTTTGAGGCCAGCCTGGTGTACAAAGTGAGTCCAGGACAGCCAAAGCTACACAGAGAAACCCTGTCTCGAAAAAAAAAAGAAAAAAGAAAAATATTACACACTTTACATCCTTATCACAGCCCCCTCCCTCGTCTCCTCCTGGTCCATCCTCCTTCTCTCCTTCCCCTACCCCACTTCCCCTTCTCAGAAAAGGGGATTCCCCCTCCCCCCCACCAACCTGCCCCGGCACATGAAGTTGTATCAGGACTAAGCACATCCTCTTCCACTGAGGTCAGACAAGGCAGCCCAGCTAGGGGAAAGGGATCCAAAAGCAGGCAACAGAGTCCATGTCAGAGACAGCTCCACTTTAATTGCTAGGGGATGTTCATGAAGACCAAGCTGCTCATTAGCTACTGTGTAGGGGACCGCGGTTCAGTCCATGCATGCTCTTTCGTTGGTGATTCAGTGTCTGTGAGCTCCCATGGTACTTGGTTAGTTGACTCCGTTGGTCTTCCTGTGGAGTTCTTGTCCCTTCCGGGTCCCTCTATCCTCCCCTGACTCTTCCACAAGACTCTCTGAGCTCTGCCTAGTATTTGCTTGTGGGTCTCTGCATCTGTTTCCATCTGCTGCTGGGCGGAGCCTCTCAGAGGACAGCTATGCTGGGCTCCAGTCTGGTAGTCCCCGATGGCTGCCTGTTTCTCCTTTTTTCTTTTTTCATTTTCCTTGGTTTTTCAAGATAGGGTCTCTCTGTGTAGCCTTGGCTGTCCTGGGCTCACTTTGTAGACTAGGCTGGCCTTGAGCTCAGAGAGATCTGCCTGCCTTTGTCTCCCCTAGTGTTGACATGCA
Organism: Acomys russatus; assembly: GCF_903995435.1. Taxonomy (NCBI): domain Eukaryota; kingdom Metazoa; phylum Chordata; class Mammalia; order Rodentia; family Muridae; genus Acomys; species Acomys russatus. The sequence continues at coordinate 28,230,452 of NC_067152.1, forward strand.
GGCGTGGGCCAGTGTGCCTGACTCCATTTTTAAATTTTTATTCTTTTTGTTTTTGTTTTTCGAGACAGAGTTTCTCTATGTAGCCTTTGCTGTCCTAGACTCATTTTGTAGACCAGGCTGGCCTCGAACTTACAGCAATCTGCCTGCCTCTGTTTCCTGAGTGCTGGGATTAAAGGCATGTGCCACCACATCCAGCTTTATTTTTTATTTTTAATGTGAGTTCCAGGGATTGAACTCAGGCCATCAGGCTTACATGGTGCAGTGGTTTTAGTGAGAAATGTTCCCCATAGGTTTGAGTATTTGAACACTCGGTCCCCAGTAGGTGGCGCTGTCTGGGGAGGTGGTATGGCCTTGTTGGAAGAAGCATACCACTGGAGCAGGCTTGCCCCATGCACTCGTCAGGGTTCTCTAAGGGAACAGAACTGACAGAATGAGCTAATACGCATAAAAGATCGATTAGAGTGGCTTACAGGCTATGATCTGAGTAGTCCAACAGAAAAACAAAGGATCTGGCAGGTGTTCAGTCCACAAAGACTGGATGTCTCAGCACTCCCCAAACTAGTGCTGGAGCCCTGGGGAGGCCCTAGAGAGCTGCTAGTGCTGAGTCCTCATTGGGATCCTGAAGAAGTGGGTTCTAACACCAGTAAAGGAACGGCTCAGGATAAATGAACTTGCCAGTGACAGTGAGGGCAAGCAGGCAAAAACCAAAGCTCCCTTCTTCTGCATCCTTTGCTGTAGGCTGCTGCCAGAAGGTGGGGCACATATTTAGGTGGGTCTTCCAATTGGGAAAAGTCCCTCACAGACATGCCCAGCTGCTTGGGTTTTAGTCGGTTCTAGATGTGGTCAAGTTTACAAGCTGGGTTAGCCAGCGCACTCTGCTTCCAGTGTGTGCTCTCTGCTTCATGCTTGTGGTTGAAGGTGTGATCACTGCTCAGCCTCCTGTTTCTGCTGTCATGCCTGCTGCCAGCTGCCGTGCTTCCCAGCCACAAAGAACTGGCATCTCTCTGGAATCACAAGCCAGAATAGACTATTTCTTTCATCAGTTGCCTTCAATCAGGGTGTTTTATCATGGCAAAAGAAGAGTAACTCATAAAGCACTGAGCCATCCATCAGCATTTCAGAGACATCTTCCAGGCACCGTTACCATGGTGATAACACCGTAGGGTACCATTAACTTCTTTCCCCGCACCCCCAGGTACAGGGCTTTATATAACTGGATCTTTACTTTGCAAAGAAAATACCACTATCCCCATTTTATAGATGAGGAGATGGAGGACTTTTAATTCCCATGGTGGGGAGTTGCCATCAAATGATTTTGTTTCTCAGAACACACACCACTAGTTCAGCCAGGTCCAGGCACCTGCTCTCAGCTCCTGGCCCACACCTCCAGGCGTCTCTGTGTGGCTGTCTGCAATCTCCTCTGGCCTGGATGTGCGGTCTCACTAGGCATTGGGATTATAGTGGGGGAGGGCTCTAAGCTTGTCTCGGGCTGTCCAGGCACGCGTCACCTCCTTTCTCCAGGTCCTCTTGGCCAACACTCAATCTTCATCGAGCTTGGATTGACTCCCCACAGGCTTTCAGCTACGTTCTTGGCTCCAGCTCTCAGGATTCTGTGGTCTCAGATAATAAATAAGAAGTTCCTAAGTCTTCCAGCCACAAGGGAAGGGAGAGGCTTAGCAGCTCCTGGGTCTGAGGAGCCTTGAACCTGACCCAAGTGTTCTTGGCATCTGTTGCATCTGTCCCCAAGGTCATCTACACTTCCACGCCTCTGATCTGCTGCTGTGCACATTATCCCCAGTCTTCCCTAAAGAAAACATAATAGGAGTGGAGAATAGGGGAGGGGGCCATGACCACAACCCGGGGGAGGGATGGGGAGGGGAGGGCATGACCACAACCTGAGGGAGGGATAGGGGAGGGGAGGGCATGACCACAACCTGGGGGAGGGATGGGGAGGGGAGGGCATGACCACAACCTGGGGGAGGAATAAGATAAGAATAATCCTTCCCACTCAGGAACTTTTATAGCATCAAACAGGGTGTGCAGTCTTCGTCCAGGCCCTAAACAGGTATCCTGCCCCGCAGGATGTGGAGCCCATGGGGCTGAGAGGATGTGACCTGCTAAGGTAGCTTTGTCTCTGCCCTATGCTGGATGGTCCAAGGCCCCTGGCCCTTCCTTCCCCTGGAGCTCTGCAGTCTCTTCTGGAAGCCGTAGTGGCTTTTCTCCTGAAACCCACTGTCCCAAGGTGCCCCAGAGTGCGTCTCTGGCCACCAGATGTTTGCAGTGTGTGTGTGTGTGTGTGTGTGTGTGTGTCTGCGCACACACGCATGCATGCACACGCACATGCGCCTGTGTGTCTAGACATCAGAGCTGGGGTGGATAGAGCTGTTTTGTGTATCTTTAGGGAGCCTTTACTATGTCCTGGTGGGGTGAGAAGAGAAGAGAGAAGTGCCCTTGGGTGGCGGTGTTCCCTCACAGATTCAGAGACTCCAAATTCAAACCTGACTTCCCAAGCATCCTAGAATATTTTATTTGTCTGTTAAGGGTGGAGGATACAACTGTTTCTATGAATTGTTCTCTCTCTCTCTCTGTTTTTTTTTTTTTTTTTTTCGAGACAGGGCTTCTCTGTGTAGCCTTAGCCATCCTGGACTCACTTTGTAGACCAGGCTGGCCTCGAACTCACAGCGATCCGCCTGCTTCGGCCTCTGGAGTGCTGGGATTAAAGGCATGCGCCACCACACCCGACTCTCTTTCTGATTTTTTGAAACAGTGTTTCTTTATGTAGCCCTGGCTGTCCTGGACTCACTTTGTAGACCAGGCTGGCCTTGAACTCACAGAGATCCGCCTGCCTCAGCCTCCCAGATTAAAGGAGTGCACCACTACACCCAGCTGCATTGTTTTCTTCATAATATTTTGTTTTGATTATGTGTATATGTCTGTGTCGGGGGAAGTGGAGGGGGGTATGTGAACATAGGCCAGAAGAGGACATTGGGTCATCTGGAGTTGAGTTGCAGGCAGCTGTGAGTCACCTCATGGACAGGGTGCTAGGAATTAAACTCTAGTTCTCTACAAGAACAGTACCCACTCTTGACCACTGATCCATCTCTTTAGCCCTATACATTGTTTTGTTTGTTTGTTTGTTTGTTTTGTTTTTTGTCTCCGTTTTATTAATTTCTACCATGATCTTAATTATTTCTTGCCATCTACTGCTTTGGGGTTTGGACTGTTCTTATCTTTCTAGAACCTTGAGGTGCATCCTTTGAGGACCAGAACTATTTCTGATTGTTACTTTGTTGACTCTTCCATTCTTTTCTTTGAGGTTTTTAGCATAAGTACCCACAACTATAAGCTTTTTTCTTAGAACCGCTTTAGTTGGTCCGGAAGCATCTGGTAAGTCATGCTTTCAAGACACATTTAAATGTCTGTTCGACTTGACTTGTTGGTCTGTCTTTAGATGGATGTCGATGGGTCCCCACCTGTGCTCTCCCCAGGGGCTGCAATTGTTTGAGCTGCTCTAGTTTCCAGACCTCTTAATCCATACCTCCCTACCCCAGATACAACCTTACTTAGTCACCACAGTTACACCTATAGGCTAGGCACAAAAATATCCACAGGGGGGCTCATTCTCTGATGCCAAACAGACCCCTGAAGCTGTGCTCAGTGCTCAGTGCCAAGTGCCACCGATGATAAAGTTCAGCTTGTAAATGGGCCACAGTAAGGGACCGATAGCTATAACTAAAACATAACAGTCATAGCAATGTACTATCATAAAAGGAATTTTAAACTTATAATTTCTGAAATTTCCCACTTAATGTTTTTGGATCATGGTTGACCATGGGTAACTGACACCCAGAAATGATTGTAATTATTTTCATGTATGAGGAAAAACTCACTCTGGGCCTGGTGGTGCACACCTGTAATCTCTACCGTGGGACAGCAGAGGCAGGAAGATCAGAAGTTCATCACTCTTGGCTACATATCAAACTTGGAGCCACCTTGGGCTACACCAGATCCTGTTTCTAAACCAGAGATGAAGATCCTGGGGCCCAGGAGGTTCCGATGCTCATCTGCGTGTGGACAGCTGGAAAGTGGAGGAACTTGGAACAAAATCAAAGCCTTTGACCTTTACCTGGCCTTTCCTTTCTCCCCTCACCCATCTTGCCATGAGGATTCTGTCTCTTTTAGGAGGGACCTCTGTGGGTGCCCTCACCAAGTGGTCAGTCACACGGAAGGGGACATGGATGGGGCTCTATGGGGCTCTATGCAGGAGACACCCAATAAGTGTGCCTATGTCAACGAAATGATGCTAAGGTCGTGTGGTCCATTCAGAGTGGTGGTTCCTGACAGCTCCAGTTTCAAATCCATAACCTTACTGGCCCTCCCGAACCTGCCCTTTCCCAACAGCGTTTTCCACTGTAGAGAGGGGAAGCAATGTAACTTAATCCCTGCTCTTCTCCCATTGCAGGTGAGCACTGGGGGGAGGGAAAGTGGGGCACAGCAACAGGGAGAGGACTCTGGGGGTCCCCAGGGGCAAACAGCTAGAAACCTGGGAGACTTGCAGGAGGGCTTTCCGCCCTTCCTTGCTCTCCTGCTCACATGTATTCACCTCCCGACTGTCCCCTGTGACCCATCCCACATAGCTGCTGCCTGAGCCCAGGTCTCCTTATCGCCCATAAGATTTACTCCAGCGGCTGTGGCCTCCCAGAGCCTGGTGTGTTCATCCTGGGCACACACCCCACCCAGAAAGCATCCACCAGGTCACCCCTCAGGGTTCTGCAGCAGCCACAGGATGCAGCCTTGGCTCCAGCAGGGCACCCGAGGCCCTCTTTGTCTTTCTGTCTTCCTCATTCCAACTCAGTGGTTGGTCGTAAGCTCTTGTAACTTTAGTAACCCCAGGTCCCTTTGGTACTGGTGTGCCTTCCATTGTATGGGTCCTGTTGTTTTGTCCTCTTAAGGAACTCACACATGTGCTGACACACACACACACACACACACACACACACACACACACACAGACACACACACAGAATGGGGGGGGGGCAGGAAGGGAGAGGGAGAACTGGTCTATTACTTCTTGGGGTTCCTATAGTCACCTGTATTTCTTTTCCTTTCTCCCCTCCTCTTTTCCCTTTTTCCCTAAGAAAGGATCTTGTGTAGCCCAGAGTGATGGCCTCAAGCTTCCTAGTAGCTGAAGGTGGCTTTGAACTCCTGATCCTCCCACCTTTACCTCCTAAAGGCTAGAATTATAGGCATATACCACCGTGCCTGGTTTATGTGGTGCTGGGAATCAGGCCTCATGCATGCTAAGTAAGCACCCTACCAACTGAACTACATTCCAGCTCTCCCACCCCACGCTTATTTCTATCCTGAACACTTATCATTCCCCACGCCCGAGGCATCCACTTACCTCTCACCCACTAAGCTGCCTGGGAAGTTTAAGAAAAAGCCTCTATACTTTCACAGTCTTGCTTTCCCAGATGCTAACAAAGCTTATGGCCAATCAGCACCTCTTGCCTCTGTTTCCCCATGCTTGAAAAATACAGCTGGGATTGTGCTGTCCAAATGTGTTTGCCAGTGGCCAGGGGAGGGGCGGGAACACTGAACTCATTTCTAGGGCCAACTAAACCCAGGAATTAGCTTAGTCACTTTTGGGGGGTTTATTAAATACCGCTACTTGTCAAGCTGGGCATGCATGGAAACTCAGGGGCTAGCCTCCTGGTGGGAGGGGGTTAAGAGTCCCAGGTGGATCCATTCAGGTAACGCTATCCAGGGAAGGCTATGCCTGGTGGTTCAGGCCTGTAATTCTGTCTACTTGGGGGTAGGCTGAAGCAGGAGGATCACAAGTTCAAGACCTGTCTGGCCTCCAGAATGAGTTCAGGACCAGCCTAAGCAGCTGCTTCTGACCATCCCAGGGTGCTGCTCACAGGGCTGGTGCGAGTTCGGCAGACTTGCCCTCCAGGTTTGAGGTAACATGGGCTTTCCAAGGGACTCCCATCCACTGCCAGACCATGGCTAAGCAAGCGTCTTCTGTGGAAGTCCAAATGGTAAATAGGATTTGGTAAATGGACATTATGTAGGCTTACATAACAACCAGGAAAAAAAGCAACAGCTATCCACACGTGTTTCACTAACGACATTCAAAACGTACTAACGATTGAGGACCTTTGATTACAGGTCTCCCAGTGAGAGGAGTCCAGTTACTTTTGAGGGGCTCTGACATTTGGCATAATTGTAGGGAGGTTCCAGTTCCAAGAGCAACTGTCCAACTGTTGGAGTCTCCGGCAAGGGACACTTATCACAGGAGGAATGTGTCATAGGACAAAGCTGTTCACTTTGTGAGCCAGGAAATGGCAGCAAGAGCTAGAAGCCAGAGCCTTGAAATTCCCTTCAGGGGCACAGCCCCAGAGACATAACCCCTAATGGTTCACCGTCCTGGAGACCAACACTTTTCTAACTTCTAGGCTTCGGGGAACATGAAGATGGGACATAGAATGGTATGAGTGGCTTTATAAGAAAAGGAAGAGCCAGGCTGGTACCCTCCCACAAGCTCTCATGTTGTTAGGCTCTTCTGCCTTCCACTATGGGATGGTGCAGTGTGAAAGCCTTCACCAGACACAGCCCCTCAGAGGCTCCTTGGCTTGCAGAACCATGAGCCAACTAAACTTCTGTGGTTTATAAATCAAGCAGGCTCAGTTATTATAATGGACTAAAATACCAAGGGTCATAATAGTAACTTTTATTCACCTGTTTCAATTGCTGTCTTCAAGGCTTACTGCCTCCTTGCTAACCTAGGCCTAGTCCTGGAAGCTTCTAGCCTCCATACATTCTAACCTAGGCCTAGAATGTTTTCAGTCTCTGAGACTTACTGCTCAATAAACTCACCCTTACTTGTTCTTTCTGAGCTCTAGGGTGGCTGGTTCAACCCAGCTGTTTTGACTCAAACTCTTCTCCCAGCTGATGTATTTAATCTGGCTTCTCTCGCTGGCTAGGAATTGCTCTGCTTGGCCTCAGACTAACTCAGCAATCTGCTTTAATCTTCTGGATTCTTCTCATTTTCTGGCCTGTTCCATCTTCACCTGAGTTCTCTCTCTGAACTCATCTCTCATTACTGTCCTAGTAAAAACTGCCTCTGTCTCTGAAACAAACAAACAAACAAACAAACAAAAAACCCTGCCTCCTAAGTAGCTTCCCTTTCCTCATGAGAATTGGGCATATCCTATTCTGTCAAATCTCTGATTCAGCACTTTTTGGGCCACTCAATTAGACGTCACTTCCAAATATGGGTGCTTCTTTCTACAAACTAACTTAACCTTCGTTTGGGATTAAAGGCATGTACCGCCACACCTGGATCTAAGCTTTCCTTTACCTGATACTTGCTCTATACCAGGCTGGCCTTGAACTCAGATCTGTTTGCCTCTGTCTCCTGGACTAAAGGCGCGTTTGTATTCCAGCTGGATCACACAGACCTAGAAGATCTTTGGATGTGATGATCTCTTGCCAGATCAGCCATGTTCTGAATTAACATTCCTATACAAAGGGTCACTAAAATACCCTTATGGCGTGCTGGTCCAATAGGACTATCTGGCTTTGTGAGCTAAATCTATCTTCCCAGGCTAGGGAGATGGCCCAGATGATAAAGTGTTTACTGCAGAAGCATGTGGACCTGAGCCCCACCCTATAGCACCCATGAAAAAGGCCGTGCATGGCTGTGTACCTACAATCCCAGCTCCTGAGCAGCAGAGACAGGAGGATTTCTGGGGATTGCTGTCCATTTAGGATTTTGAAAGAAACAATCTTGCACTTGTCAGTGTTCAAATGAAACCAACAGGGGCAGAGCTAGGTAGATGCGTGGACAGAGAGGTAAACAGAGCTGGCCAACCTTGTCAACCAGTGAGTCAAATGAAAGATCAGTTTCAAAAAACAAGGAAAATGAGGACATTGAGAGGACACCCAATGTTGATCTCTGGCTTCTATATGTATGCATGCATATGTACATGCACCGCCATGTATATATCATATACACACACAAAATCAACTTGGTCATGCATTTCCAAAAGGAGGATTTCTTCCTCAAGTCACAATACCATATCATGAATTAATATTCTCTTCTTCTTCTTCTTCTTCTTCTTCTTCTTCTTCTTTTCTCTCTCTCTCTCTCTCTCTCTCTCTCACTCCCTCCCACTTTTCCTCCCTCTCCCTCTTTCTCTCCCCCTTCCTCCAAACAAAATACAGCCAGGATCCTGATGTGGTAGAGTATCCGGGACGAGCTCTGTGTCTAAGGATCAATCATGTTGCTCTAGTCCCACAATGAGCAAACCAGGAGGGTTGTACAGTGAAAACCAGAAAATATTCCTAAGAGAATTAAGGATATAATTAAAGACCCCTGATATTTGTGCATTGGCTGGCTTATTATTATTAGAATGGCAGCACCGTCCCCCAGTGGTCTGTAGGTCTGTGATGGTTCATTTTAGGCGTGAGTTGACTGGGATACCCTGAGTCTTGGTTAGGTGTTCTACTAGGGTGAGAGAGAGCGCCATAGGGAAAAGCCACTTGGAGAGGAAAGGGTTTATTCCAGTTTATTTTTTGTTTAAATCAGTTCACCTGATGCCTTCTAAGGTCGGAAAAGGTGTTGGATGCTCTGGAACTGGACTTACAGATGGTTGTGGGCCACCATGTGGGTACTGAGAAGCAAACTCAGGTCCTCTGCAAGAGTGACACGTGATCTTTACCACTGAAATATCTCTCTAGCCCGTGCTTGTTTGTTTGTTTGTTTGTTTGTTTGTTTGTTTTGTGTGTGTCTTTGTTTTGTTTTGAGTCAGAGTCTCAACATGTACTTCTGGCTGTCCTGGAACTCACTATGTAGACCAGGCTGGCCTTAAACTCACAGAGATCTGCTTAGCTCTGTCTCCCTAGTGCTGGGATTAAAGGGGTACACCACTATGCCTCCTTTATTTCAATTTTGATGTCCCCAACAAAGTTTTCCATAAAGGGAAGTCAGGGTAGGAGCCTGGAGGCAGAGGCGGGGGCAGAGGCCATGGAGGAGCTCCGCCCACTGACTTCCTCCCCGTGGTTTGCTTAGCATGCCTTCTTACACCAGGTAGGACCACCCACTTAAGGGCAGCACTGTCCCCTGTGGGATGAGCCCATCAGTATCAACCTCTAAATAAGAAAATACAGCACGGGCTTGCCCACAGGCCAATCTGGTGGGAGTATTTTCTCAGTTGAGGTTTACTCTTGTCAAACAACCCTAGCCAGAACATGCAGACAACTGCTACCTAAAGCATTGTATTTAGGTATGTTTGTGAAGGTGTTCCCTGAATAATTTGGATTGTGAAGCAGTGGACTGAGTAAGGAAGACACCCTTCCCCTCCCAATCCAAGTGGGCACCATCCAATGGGCTGAGGGCAAGGGAGGAAAGTTCTCTCTCTTCTGGAGCATGGACATCTTCTCCTTGGACCTCAGTGCGCCAGGTTTTTCAGTCTTTTGACTAGTGTTTGTATAGTTCACCTTGTCTCAAGTTCTCAGGCATGAGGGTCACATATCCAGCCGAGCCTTTGCACTTGGACTGAGTCAAGCTGCTGGTTTCCCTGGCTCTCCTGCTTGCATGCAACTATGGTGTGAGACTCCTTGGCCTTTGGGATCACATGGTGAAATCTGCTAATGAACCCTTCTCATTGTCCGTCTATGCATCCATCCACCCACCTATCCAGCCATCATCTATCTGCCTGTTTACCCACCCACCTATGTCTATTTATCCACCCATTATCTGTCTGTCTGTCTGTCTGTCTCTCTTCACCCATCCACCTTTGTCCCCTTCTGATTCTGAGGAACACTGACAAACACAAGACTCAATGCTGCTTCAGTCACAGTCTCAATGGCTGTTTTTGTAGAAATGAAAAATCCCAGTCTTTAACTTCACATGGAATTGTAATTAGTTTTCTGTCATGAAAACAACATTGAAAGAAGAAGAAAGGAACAAAATTGGAAGACTCACACCTGTAAACTTAAACATAGAGCTACAGCAATGGAAAGAGAAGCAAGATACTGGCATGAGGATAGACACACAGACCAATGAGACATAAGGGTCTTTTGTTTTGTTTTTTGAGACAGGGTTTCTCTGTGTAGCCTTAACTGTCCTGGCCTCACTTTGTAGACCAGGCTGGCCCCGAACTCACAGCCATCCACCTGTCTCTGCCTCCCGAGTGCTGGGATTAAAAGCATGTGCCACCCGCACCGGGCAAAACTGACAGTCTTAACGGGGTATGATTACATGTCAGCAATTTGAGTACTTGGGAGGCTGAGATGGGAGGACCTGTAATTTAAGAGCAGCTGGAGCCGGGCATGGTGGCACAGGCCTTTAATCCCAGCACTTGGGAGGCAGAGGCAGGTGGATGTCTGTGCGTTCGAGGCCACCCAAAGCAAGTCCAGGACAGCCAAGATAACATAGAGAAACCCTGTCTAAAAAAAAAAAAAGAAGAAAGAAAGAAAGAAAGAAAGCAGCTAGGTTACATAGTAAAACAGAAGATTGAGAAACTCTGTGTGTGTGTGTGTGTGTGTGTGTGTGTGTGTGTGTGTGTGTGTGTGTGTGTATCTTAACTGTTTTTTTCAGCAAGATCATTCAGTGATGCTGAGACAACTGCACACCAAAGAGAAGGATGAATTCTAACTCTACACACAAAAACTAACTCTATACAGAAAATGTAGACTAAATATAAAGAATCAAAACACAGGAGAAAATAAAGAGCGAGTCATCATGACATTGGTCTTGGCGGTGGTTTCTAGACTTGATGCCAAAAGCAAGGCAAGAAAAAAAAATTATGTGAATCGTAGCATGATATAATTAGAAACATTTGTGCATCAAAGAGCATCAAGCCCAAGAGGACACCTACAGAAAGGGAGAAAGTGTTTGTGTGTGCATAGTGCTTCAGCCGCTGGACTACATAAAGAACTCTCTAGATTCAACAACAAAAAGGTTGTCCAGTTAAAAGATGGGAATGGGGCTGGAGAGATGGCTCAGAGGTTAAGAGCACCGTCTGCTCTTCTGAAGGTCCCGAGTTCAATTCTCAGCAACCACATGGTGGCTCACAACCACCTGTAATGAGATCTGGTGTCTTCTCATGGTGGGCAGGCACATGTGTGGGCAGAATGCTGTATAAATAATAAATAAATCTTTAAAAAAATATATGGGAATGAACCTGAAGGGATTTTTTTTTCAAAGAAGATACATAAAGTGGCAGTGAGACTATGAAGAAATATCCAACCACAGTACACACTATGGTTTGTGTATGAGATGTCTTCCATAGGTCCGTGTCCCTGACTACTTGGTCCCAGGTCTTGGTGCTGATGTGGGGAGACAGGAAATCTTTAGAAGATGAGAACTGGCTGGAGGAGCTGGGCCAGTGGGAGGCAGATTTTTATGGGGTTATAACCTGGCCATGCTACAATCTAGTCTCTCTCGCTTCCCCCCCTTTCTCTCTCTCTCTCTCTCTCTCTCTCTCTCTCTCTCTCTCTCTCTCTCTCTCTCTCTCTCTCTCTCTCTCTCTCTCTCTCTCTCCCTGTCCCCCTCCCTCTCCAATCTGCCAAGGCATAAGCAGTCAGCCTCATACTCCTGCCCCTAAGAACATGGCATGTCTTCCTGCCAGGAAGCTGTGAGGTAAAATAAATACTTCCTTTCTTTCTTTCTTTCTTTTTTTTTTTTTTTTCTTAAATTGCTTCTCATTGGGGATTTTTGTCTCAGCAAGAAAAATGGCACACCACATCACATCTGTTCAGATTGCTATAGGAGCAATACAACAACAGATGATGGAGGAGGAGGAGGGAGAAAAGGAGGAGGAGAAGAAAATGAAGGTGCTCGCAAGGATGGGGGAAATTGGAATTCTCTCTCTCTCTCTTTTTAATATTACAAATTCTTTTTTGTTGTTGTTGTTTGTTTGTTTGTTTTTTGTGTAGCCTTGGCTGTCCTGGACTCGCTTTGTAGAGCAGGCTGGCCTCGAACTCACAGCGATCCACCTGCCTCTGCCTCCTGAGTTCTGGGACTAAAGGCGTGCGCCACCACGCCCGGCACAAATTCTTTTTTTAAAGATTTAATTAATTTATTATGTATACAGTGCTCTGCCTGCATGCACACTATAGGCCAGAAGAGGGCACCAGATCACATCATAGATGGTTGGGAACCACCATGTGGTTGCTGGGAATTGAACTCAAGATTTTTGGAAGAGCAGGTGGTGCTCTTAACCACTGAGCCATCTCTCCAGCCATGGAAATTGGAATTCTTACACATTGCTGATAAGACAATAAAGTGGTGAGGCTGCTTTGAAGAACAGTTTGGTGGTTTCCTTTAAAAAGTTAAACATAAAATTGTTTGTGACCTAGCTGAGCAGTGGTGGTGCACACCTTTAATCCCAGCACTTAGGAAGCAGAGGCTGACATATCTCTGTGAGTTTGAGGACAGCCTGGTCTACAGAGTGAGTTCCAGGACAGCTAGGGCTACACAGGGAAACCCTGTTTCAAAAACCAAAACCAACAACAAAAGACCAATTATATCCTCAAGAGAGAAATGATCCAAGTTTCTTCTTCCTCATTCTCCCCTCCCTCCCTCCTCCCATCAATATTTTTTAAATAATTTATTTATTTTTATTTTATGTGCATTGTATGTAAGTGGGTGTCAGGTTTTGGAGTTATAGACAATTATGAGCTGCCATGCGGGTGCTGGGAATTGAACCCAGATCCTCCAGAAGAACAGTCAGTGCTCCCAACCACTGAGCCATCTCTCCAGCCTCCCCATCAACATTTTGTACAAGAATCATTTTAGTATAATAAGACTAGAAAAACTTGTGTCCATCAGCAGATGAATGGATAAGTACAATGTGGTATGTAAGCACAAGGGATATTGTCTTGCCATAAAATGGAGTGGAGTGCTGATGTATGCCACAGAGTGAATGACCCCAGAACCATGCAAGGTTCTAGGCATAGCAGCACATAACTTTAATGCTCATTACTCAGGAAATGGAAGCAGGAGGGTTGTAAATTCAAGGTAAGTTGTAGCTACACACTGAGACTTTGTTTCATACACACACAGAGAGCTAAGTGAAAGGAACCAGACACAAATGACTTCATGTAGCTGGGTGCAGTGGTGCACACCTATAATCCCAGCACTTGAGAGGCAGAGGCAGGTGGATCTCTGTGAGTTCGAGGCCAGCCTGGTCTACAAAGTGAGTCCAGCAAAGCCAAGGCCACACAGAGAAACCCTGTCTTGAAAAATAAATAAATAAACGACTACATGGTTTTCTTTTGTTGTTGTTGGTTGGTTGGTTGGTTTTTCGACCTGACGTGGGTGCTGGGAACTGAACCTGAGTCCTCTTCAAGAGCACCTAACGCTCTTAATTGCTGAGCCATCTCTCCAGCCTTCACCTTCTTACGTGAGATGAGGTCTCCCACTTGGCCTGAAACTTGTCAATTGAACTAGACTACCTGTCATTAAGCCCCAGATGTCCACCTATCCCCAACTCCATCACACTGAGATTACAAGCACACCTAATTGTTGTTGTTTAAATGCAGGGTTCTAGGGGCTGAATTCAGAGCCTTAGGCTTGTGTGGTAAGCATTTAACCAACTGGGCTCTTTGCTCAACTCTCTAATTCCTTTTATATGAAAAAAAAATCCAGAATCAGTTAAATCTATAGCCAACACAGGATGCAGAACAGTGGCTGGCTGCTAGAGGCTGGAGGAAGCAGGAGCGTGTGGTGGCTGGAGGTTACAGAATATTCTGGAGCCATGAGGGAACTGCAACCTGCACCTGGCTGGCCCTGCCCTTAGTGTGGTCCCACAGAGACTATGGACTCGGTCTGAGATCCTAAGGGGCCATTGGTGGCTGGGTTGGAAATGGATCCTCTCTAAGGATGTGATGAGAAGAATGGTCCGTGCCCATCCTCCCAGCTTCATGCAGCCAGCCAGAAGAGCTGGCCACATCTCTTGGAAGGGAGGGGAATAAAGGAAAACTCTCTTCCCATCTGTTGAGAATTAACCTCCGAACCATTTAACCAAACATTGGCTTCTCCTGTCATTTGATAAGGTGCATCCAGCGAAGGGAGATGGGGAAATTGGTAGGTTATTCTTCCGAATTACATCAGCAGGGGGTTTGTTCCTGTGGCTGAGCCCAGCCAAGGTCCCGTCTGGGACATCACATCACCAGCAGCACACTCAAGGACAGGCTCAAATGCTTTCCTCTGCCTGGGAGTTCAGGCATTCACGGGGATAAAAAAAAAAAAAATCAAGAGGGATTTAAAAATAAAGCCCATGTTCTCTGCAGGCTGTCTGCCCTGAGCCAGTGCGGCAGTGAGGGGGTGATTATGAAGGAAGGAATGGTTTCTGTCACCGTCACACGGAAATGTCCAATGGCTTTTCTGCACAGACAACACCTCTCCGTCTTCCAGAGACTATGTGCAGACTTCCGGAGCTGTCGGGGACCTCCAAGGCCATCCTGCCTGCCCCAGCCCCCTCCCCCATGAGTCTAGTTTCTCTGCAGAATGGGCCAGCACAGTCTAGACAGATAGGGGCCTTCAGCGCTGGCCAGCCTGCTTCTATTGGTGAACCCGACTGCTCGCAAGGACCTCAAAGCCCTGGTTACAAGAGTCAGGGCTCAGGCCTTCGATGTCATCCATCCCTTTCTCTTGTCCACTTTCTGTCCTCCAACTGACAGAAGCTGGGTCCCCTCCTACACTTAGGCCCTTTCCTGGCCCAAATGAGGCCACAGTGGAGATGGACAGAGCACTGGGGACAGTCTGTCTTGAATGCCTGTGTGACCAGGAACCAGTTTTTCTCTGTTTCCCCACCAGCCAAAGGAGCCTGGATGAGATCATCTCCATGCTGCATAGTGGTGCCCCGTCCCCCATAGATTCCTTTGGAAGTCAGGGGCAATTGTGCTTTTCTTGATATGGACTTTGGTGTATGTGTGTACCGGCATGTGTGTACACATATGAGTGTACATGTGGAGGCCAGAGGTCCTTGTCCGTTATTTTCCCCAATCACTCTCCATCTTAGCCAGGAAGTGATTGTAGTGAGGGTTTTGTAATTTTGGCTTCTTTAGAAAACACAGAAAATGCTGTGGGAGCCTGTTTTCGTTTTAATCCCAGGTGTGGGGGCATATTGGGCTGCCTCACAGCAGGTGACTATGATTTGCCTCTTGCTCTAGCAGGGGCATGGTTTTGCCCCCTGCAGATAGTTTTTGTGAGAGTGTGATGTTTGAAATCCTGGGAACTCTTCAGAGGGTGTGTGAATGCTAGGGCCCCGAGACCCGAGGAGCTGTTGGCTGGTTGGTGGTTGGATACTGTTGGTTGTGGTTTGTTAAGTGGAAAGAGACGGAAAGAAGAATTAGATCCTGATGGCAAACACCAAACTTGACCCAAGGAACTTGACGCCCCTAATCAGTGGGAAGTAGTCTAATAATACTGACACCCCCTCCCCCTTCTAACCCCCCCCCCAGTGTTAGAGGGTTGAAAGTGGAAGAAAGAAGAACCCACAAAGTAGCCAAAAGTCCAGCTTCTGGTGATGGCACACATCTTCAATCCCAGCACACGGGAGGCAGAGGCAGGTGAATCTGTGGGTTTGAGACCAGTCTGGTCTATAGAGCGAGATGCAGGACAGCCAGGGCTACGCAGAGTAACCTTGTCTTGAAAAACATCATCGTCATCACCATCGTCATACAGATAGATACAAATTGTATGTGTGTGTGTGTGTGTGTCTGTATGTGTCCATGCGCGGGTGGGCACCTACCATAGCACATGCGGTGAAGTGAGAGAAACATTTCGGTGAATCAATTGTTGCCTTTGGCGTTGTGGAGACCCAGACTCTGTTTTGGCTGCTGGGCTCCATGCTCCAGGCTAGCTGGCTTGCAAGCTTCCCAATGGTGTTCCTGTCTCTGCCTCCTATCTTGCCATAGGAGTGCTGGAATCACAGATATTTGCCATCACATCTGGCTTTTTATTAAAAGCAGATTTATTTTATTTTGTTTTAAACAGTTATCATGTAGAAGTAGTAAAGATATGGAAACTTAGAACTTTAAGCTTAAATTTTTATTTTAAATATATGGATGTTCACTTATATAAATGTCTGTGTACTACATACATGCCTCATGCCCACAGATTGCGGGGAACTGGAGTTACCGATGGTTGTGAGCCGCCATATGGGTGCTGGGAATCTAACCTGGATCCTTTGGAAGAACAGCCGATGCTCTTAGTGCTGAGCCGTCTTTCCAGCCTTAGGTTTGTCTTATTTTTAATTATGTGTATGTGTGTCTCTTTGTGGGTGTTAGATCTCTTGGAGTGACTGTGAGCCTCCTGGTGTGGGTGCTGGGAATCGTCTTGGATCTTCTGCAAGACAGTAGAACAGAACATTCTTTTAACGGTGGAGCCACATCTGCAGCCCCTACGCACCCTGATTTTGGGAACATGGGAATCTGAGGATCAAATTTGGGGGTCTCCAGGCTTTGTGGTTAGTACCTTTACCATCCAAATGATTTACCTAGTTCCTTCCACTTTTTAAAAAAAAATTTTTTAATCGAGGTTTGTTTATTTATTTATTTTTTCCAGACAGGGTTTCTCTGTGTAGCCTTGGCTGTCCTGGACTCACTTTGTAGACCAGGCTGGCCTTGAACTCACAGCGATCCACCTGCCTCTGCCTCCTGAGTGCTGGGACTAAAGGTGTGTGCCATCCTGCCCGGCCCAGTTTATTTACTTTTATTTCACATGTACGGTTGTGTTGCACGTGGATGTGTCTGTGCACCATGCACGTGCAATACTCTCAGAGCCAGAAGAGGGCACCAGATCCGCTGGAACTACAGCTATGGATGGTTGTGAGCCACTGTGTGGGTGCTGGAAACCGAGTCTTGTCCTCTGGCAGAGCAGCCAGTGCTCTTAATTGCTGAGCCCCAGCTCTGACTCTTTTGAGAAGCAATTTTCTTTCCTCCTCGTAGAGACCTGACATCCATTTGTCAGTCCATCTCTTCCAGACCCACCTGGCTGAAGTTTCGCTGGTTTCCTGGACTATTTGGTTGCCAGAGCTGGTGAGGTCTTGCCTGCCTCCTCCTAGACTCCCAGATATTTCTCACTTGTCACTTCTGCCCTGGCTGGGGAGAAACAAAGGCCCCCCTGTACCCCAACTCCTACTCACAAGGCCAGCCCCTTGTGACTCCTGGGGAGTCTTAGTTCAGATGAGGAACGAAAGCCATGTCTTGGGACACTTCACTGTAGGAAGAAGAGGGACTGGGATTGAACAGAATCTATTTGATCCTAAACATATAATTCTCCCCCCCCCCCCACAAATGACCCTGCTATCTGGGTTCTTCGTGGGAGAAACTTGCTCCTAGGAGAGAATTTTGGCTCCCTGGAGACAAGAAAAACTGGCAGTAACCATAGCAGGCAGAGCAGAGTAGAAGGGCTCGATCAAAAAGATCCAGCCATGCAGGCAGCCATGGCAGGAGAATGAACAAGTGACTGGGAAGCATTCAGTCTCAGGAACTGGGGTGGGGTGGGGGTGGGGGAGCAGCATCTTGTTTAGTCTGTCGGTTCAAGTTTTGTGGGTCCTTCAGGCTCTCTGAGAGGCTTACATAGAGCTGCACAGTAGCTGAAGGGACACGGGTTAGGCACAGACTTGACCCTGGGGGAGTCCCTCCCAATCTCAGCATCTTGCCTTCTTAGCCCATCTCAACAGGGAAACACCCTTACCCCACTTACCCCTACCCAGCCCTGCTGCTACCACGTCAAGAACTCACTTTCCTTTTTGCACTCACAGCATCCCTGGTGTCAGCAACAAGCAGCGGAGATTCCCCCAGCTGCCAGTCCTTGGACCACTCTACATTTCCATACCTTGAGAGTCTTTCATCATCCCTCTTGGAAGGCAGGAGCTGCCTCTGGTCTCAGCCCCAGCTCAGCCATGCGGGACACTGAGGCTGGCCCTTTAGGGTTGAGTCTGAGGGAGAACCGAGGTGTTTTTGGAACATGCTTGTTGACAGCTCTCTTTCTTCTGGTCCTTTGGGGGGAAAGTGGGTCTACACGGGCAATTCAGCAGCCAGCTGTGGCCCAGATGTGGAGACCCTGCCGGCCACAAAGGAGGTGGGTGTGTGAGGCCATCTTCCACTTCCTTCCTTGAAGATAAATGGTTCAGGGGCCACTGGAGGCACCGAAGGCCACAGCTGCCCCAGGAACTTTCTTGAGACTGGAGCTTAGCTCCAGTCCTGGAAACAGTTCCTACCTTGTGAGATAGATGGCTCAGAAGACAGAATGGGAGGACCGGGTACTAGGTTGGCTGCCACCCCATCCTTTCATGCTATAGCTCTCTAAATGATTTTATATGGGCCGCAGTTCCTGTGTGTCCTTAGCTAGGCCTATGTTAAGACAAGGATGCTAAAAGTGGATACCAACCATCTTGCTCTATATTTACTTATTTATATGCACATGTATATGATGTCTATGCATGACTGTGGGGTACACATGTACTGTGGCTTGTGTTATGGCACGCATGTGGCAGTTAGGGGACAATTTCAGGTTTTAGTCCTTTTTTGAGACAGTCTCTTTGTTGTGTGTCTTGTTTTGTTTTTGTTTTTTTAACTGGGTTTTTAAAAAAGATTTATTTATTATTTAAACAGTATTTTGCCCATATGTGTGCTTGTCTGCCACAAGAAGGCACCAGATCTAATTACAGATGGTCATGAGCCACCATGTGATTGCTGGGAATTGAACTCAGGACCTTTGGAAGAGCAGGCAGTGCTCCTAACCTCTGAGCCATCTCTCCAGGCCCCGTGTGCTTTGCGTTTTTTGTTGTTGTTGTTTTTCGAGACAGGGTCTCTCTGTGTAGCCTTGGCTGTCCTGGACTCGCTTGTAGACCAGGCTGGCCTCGAACTCACAGCGATCCTCCTGCCTCTGCCTCCCGAGTGTTGGGATTAAAGGCGTGTGCCACCATACCTGGCACCTCTTTGTTGTTTGTCAATGAGTATGCCCATCGAGCTGGCCCAGGGCCTTTCAGGGAATTCTCTTGTCTCTGCCCCTGACCTCTCCATAGAGGAGGCACTGGTATTGTCAACATATGCTACTATACCCAGACTTACATGGGTTCTGAGGATTTGAACTCAGGTCCTTATGCTTACCAGGAAGCCGTCTCCCCACTGGCTTGGTCTACATTTTCTTCATGGGGCCAAATATGGCTTTGAATGCTTTTCTCTGACCCTGGAATGAACAGAAACATACAAACACAGGAAACACCCATATAGTGCACCATGTGTGCATACACACACACACACACACTCACATGTGTGTCCACACATGCATATACACATATACCTACCAGGAACAGCCATGTGCTCCCTTTAGCCCCTCAAAAGAGGAGAGAAGGAAGCTGCGTGCCATATGTCATTTCTCTCCAAACAAGCAATGTCCTTTCTGCCCAGAGCGGGATGGGGGTGGTCGGCAGCCCATGAGTGGCCTCGGGAAGGAGCCCCTCTGGCCCATATTTCACAGACACCCCAGACGGAGCTGCTGTCAAGAGCACTGTCTAATTTCCTCTCTGACTGCCGGCCCAGATCCCCCCACAAAGGAGGGCATTGTCTCTTCCTCTTCACCCTGGGCATCTGCTCCGCAGAGATCCGCTGGGGGACGCAAGGAGGGGATTTGGGGGATAAAGGCACTGCATCCTGTGCCACAACCCTTAGAAGGGTCACAAATTCTTGAGTTGAAAGAGCTTGCTTCCATTCCCCCACCCCACCCCCACTCCCTCTTATTCTCCACCCCCATCCTCCCTCAAACCTCTTAGGTACCTCAAGGCTGAGGCTCTGGCTAGAGCTCTGAAAGGCCTTGAAAACGAATTTAAAATAGGCCAGGTTCTCATGCTCTTCCAGAAGAGACGTGAGCTTCACACTCCCTTCTCATACCTGCAGGGAGACTCACCTATGCGGCAGGGCATATGCAGGGGTGGGGGTGGGTGGGATGGGACGGGACAAGTGCGCATGTGCACTCGGGCAGGGGGGGGAGTGTGTGTGCGCGCGCGCGCCTGTGTCTATGCCCCTGGGGAGACCTTTTATAAGTCGAGCATTCTGGGAGTCCTAGAGACCAGTGCATGGAGTACAGAGTGAAGGGAGAGTGGGCTGGAGAGTAGATGACAGTGACTGGCCAGCTAACAAAGCTTTTGGGGAGGGTGCTCCTAGGCATTACTCTGGGCCTTTATTCTCTCAGTCCTACCAAGGGACATCACTACAGAAGCTGCCCCTCCCTAGGCTCCTCTGGGCATGGGTCTAAAAGACATCTCTGGAAGCGGGTGTGTGGTGGTGGTGGTGGAGGAGGTTTAGTGGTCAGAGAGCCATAAGGGGTATAGAGAACGTGTGTGTGTGTGTGTGTGTGTGTGTGTGTGTGTGTGTGTGTCCACAGTAGGGCAGTGGGTGGAGCTTCTGGTCTGGGCCCACACAATGGAAGCAAGTCTAGACACCAGAATCTTCTTCATCGTCCCTCCTTCCTTTCAGCAGCGCATCTGCATTTTATATTTATTTGTTTGTGTACTTATTATTATTGTGCACAGAGGGGAAGGGCACAGATGGGGGTCAGAGGGCAACTTTGTGTGGATAGTTCTCTCCCACCAACGTGGCTTCCATGGAACAATCTCAGGTTGTCAGCACAGCAACTGCTTGTACCCACCGGGCCACCTCACCTGTCCTTCAGTGGTGGTTTTTGCTTTCCAGACGGGGTCTCACCATGTAGCTCCAGCTGACCTAGAAATTACAATGGAGGCCAGGCTGGTCTTGAATTCACAGAGAACTGCTTGTCCCTGCCTTCTGAGTGCTGGGATTACAGGCATGCAGCCCAGTGACCAGTGGTGTTTTGTTTGGTTTTGCCCCAATGATTTATCATGTTACTCAAGGCACTTCAAGGGATTAGAATGTTCTGGTTCCATGGACAGAAAATAACCCGGCGGGGGTGGAGGCTTGGTAAAGTCACATAGAAAATGAGCAGGAGAGTGGGTGTGGTGGCGCTCGCCTTTAATCCCAGCACTTGGGAAGCAGAGGCAGGTGGATCTCTGTGAGTTCGAGGCCAGCCTGGTCTACAGAGTGAGTCTAGGACAGCCATGGCTACACAGAGAAACCCTGTCTTGAAACACACACACACACACACACACACACACACACACACACACACACACACACACACACAAAAGCAGGAGAATGGATACTGCCCATATCTCAGTGAGTCTCAGCCAGTCCACTGAATACAGTTGGTTGGTGGGAGAGGTTGCAGCTTAGTGGTAGAGCTTAGCAGGGCCTTGGACTCCATTCCCAGTGAAACTCTCCTCTGAAAGAGAATCTTCTGGGAGATCTGAGGCACTCCCACTGAAGGTGCTCTCTGAGCTAGGTACTAAGCTAGGTTCTACAGCCGTGCCTCTGCTGTCCCCTGCCAGGCTGACTCTGTTTCCATTCATCTGTCTGCCTCTGCTCACCGTAGCCAGGACTTGACAGATAGTCATCGCTGCAGAAAAACCTCTTGTGAAACGGAGAAACTGCATCCTCGCATCACTGCAAACAGTGTGTGATGGCTAAGAGCCACTCCTGCAGGCCTAGGGACAGGGAAACGGAGGCTCAGGGAAGGTGACTTCATGAAGGCCACACAGCAGCTCATCTGTACAGAGCCTGTGATGGTCCCTAAGCCTGTCAGTCTGGAGGCTGTTTTTTGTGTGTGTGTGCACGTGTGTGTGTGTGTGTGTGTGTGTGTGTGTGTGTGTGCGTGCACATGCATGCACACACATACACACATAAGATGGAAGCCAAGGAGGAAGGCAACAGAGAATGCAGGTGTCTCTGCCTACAGTGCAGAATGTAAGAGGAAAATTACTGAAGCCAGCTTGCTACCCTACCCCCACTCCACCCCACCCCAATCCCCTGACAGCCACAGGCTCAGACACAGGCCTGCAGCTCTCTAGCCAGGTGCACTGGATGCTTTAGGCAGGATTTGTGTTCCTGGAAAACTGGGTTTAAATCACCTTTAAGAGCACAAAGAAAACCATCCCTGTGGCCACCAGGGAACCTGCAATGTGATCTAGGGATTTTTCAGAAAATGTGGGTTTATTTCCCCCAAACATGACATCTGTTGGGTGGTAGAAACCCATGCTGGCTAAGAAGAGCCCGGACTTCATGGTGGGCGCTCTTCTCAGGCCTTTCTAGTCATGCTGGAGTTAAGCCCGGCCATGGGCCCCAGCTCTGGGGACAGCCTAGAATTCTGAGCCAGCAGCTTCAGTTAGGAAATTAATAAAGACAAGCTTTTGCAGCCAGAGCCATGGTGAGAGACGAGTTAGGTCATGTCTCTCTGTTCAATCGGATATGACTCCCAACCCCTGATGTCACCTTTAAGTTATTAAGTATCACCCTCCCAGACGTGTGGAAATGGTTGACAAGCCTCTTATCAGGCACGCCCCTGAGGCTTGCTGGTGGCAGGGGTCAGGCCCTGGAAGCTGATTCTTCGCCAACCATAGGTCAAAAGCAAAAAAAGGAAGTCTTGTCCTAACTCCAGACAGAGCTGGGGAGGTGAGCAAGAGATTGGCAGAGAATCTTGGGCCCATGACTACAGCCAAGAGAGCGTTCTCCTGGCCTATAGTCAGGGTGATATCCCCTCCTCAAGGGCCTGATCTGCCAGATCTGTGATCCCGGAAGGTCTGGACTGTGTCTCATTATCTAGGTGACCTTTGGGTCAACGCTTCCACTAAGTGGTCCATTTGACATGGAGCCAAAAAGCCAGGGAATACAATTAATTTAACAGTTTCTTTATCCATTCAGCTGCTCAGCCACTTACCTGTCCATTTGTCCATCCATCCATCCTTCCATCCATCCATCATCCATCCATCCATCCATCCATCTGCCTGTCCCTCTGTCTGTCTATCCATCTATCTTCTTATTACAGTTTGTCCATCAGTCTGTCTGTCTATCCATCATCTATTCCTTTATTCATCTGTTCATCTGCCTCCATTCAATTACTATAAATTGATGTACCATGTTTCAGGAATCACAATAGTAGCTGGGAATAAAATGGTCAGAGAAACACACATTCTCCACCAGTAGAAGAATGATAAATTAGGATAGTGGCCATAAATGCATAGACTCCATTGGGAAGGCAGAAATGAAGACCAGCCATGGAAAGCACAATGGCATTAGAGGGGCATGTGGGTTTGGAATCATTTTGAAGGTGCATAGACATATTAAAAGGCTCAGGGTTTGTGGGAAGTGGATGTGAGAAGGGGGCACATGTGAGGTGGGCCCAAAGAGTTTGCAATGACACTCACCTCATTAGAGAGTGGGAGGGAGGGCTTGGCTGGTACCTGGTCCTCTGCATGGCTGGGGAACACGTACCTCTAAATGGGTTAGACTCCCCAGCAACTTGCTGGGATGCGGGTTTCCAAAGAGAACTGACTGAGGTGAGGTGGCCCTTTCTGAGAGTGGGCAGCTCCCTTCAAAGGATGGACTAGATGTAAGGGGGCAGGGAGCGGGGGGGGGGGGGGGGGGGGTGGGGCCTGTTGACTGGCTGAGTGTGTCTATTTGCTGCTGCTGTTGCCACCACCGTTTTCCATTGACATCAGTTAAGAACCACCACCACCACCACCACCCATTCGAAACAGGGCTTCTCTGTGCAGCCCTGGCTGTCCTTGGATTCACTCTGTAGACCAGGCTGGCCTTGAACTCAGAGAGCCACCTGCCTCTGCCTCCTAAGTTCTGGGATTAAAGATGTGTGCCACCATTGCCCGGCATCAGTTCAGTCTTACATAGACCAGATGAGCCTTCAGTGCCTTCAATGCAAGACTGGGACTTTTGTGACCTGGATAGCTATGGGATTCTCAGCCTTTCCAGCAGGCAGAGGCCATTGCTAGACCACTCAGCCCCTATTATGTTATTCGATCAATCTAACAAATCCCATTCTCTCTCTCTCTCCTTCTCTCTCTCTCTCTCTCTCTCTCTCTCTCTCTCTCTCTCTCTCACACACACACACACACACACAGGTTCAATTTCTATAGAGAACCCTGCTTAGTACACTTGGTTACTAGGACGGCAGTACTTTGGGGTCTGGACAGGCAGAGAGGATTCACACATGACACTGCTTTTCTTTTTGAGTAGAGGCGCTATCAGAAAAGCCAAGGATTCTGAAGCCCTGAGCCCCTCCAGCAGCTCTACTTGAAAATGAATTTTTCTTTCCCTTGATCACTCTCATCTCCCCACATCTCTCAGAAGGGCAGCCACATACTTGCTTGTCCCAGATGCTCTCTCAAGGATAGAGAAAGTCATTACTAAAATGGTGCCCTTTGCAAGTTCTCAGTTGTTCAGATCCCTCCCTCCCTCCTCCCCTCCCTCCCTTCCTCCCTGTCCCAGCCAGGTTCTGAAGTAGCCCAGCTGGCCTCAAACACTTGATGTAGCTAAGGCTGCCTTTGAACTCCTAATCCTCCTGCCCCAGCCTCTCAAGTGCTGGGATTACAAATTAAGTGCTACCATACCCAACTAGTGGATGGTTTTTCGAACATTAAGAGTAGTGGGCTCCAGCTCCAGTTCACCCTGCGCTGAACAATCAAATACTGGAAAGAGAGACAGGTGGAGGGAATGTGCAAAAGAAACCAAGAGCACCCAACTGATGTGTGTGCAAACCTTCATTTTACTGCTAGAGTCAACAGACTAGTCACTGTGGGAGTTTTTAAGGAATTACAACTTTCACACTGAAGAATTTTTTTTTTTCTTTTTCCTGTTTTAGAAGTGAATGTTGTTGGCTAATGTCAGGCATTGTCCTACTGAATAGTTGTACCACCTTTACACAATTAGAAAATAATTACATTTATTTATTCATTTGTGTGTGCATACATGCATGCACATGCATGCCTGTGTGTGTGTGGGCCCATGCAAATGCATATGAGCCATAATATATGTACATGTGGAGGTCAGAGGACAGTTTGCTGTAGTCAGCATCCCATTGGTGGCAACGTTTTTTTACTCAACTCACTGAGCCATATCACCAGTCCTATTTGAATACAGTTTTTTTTTTTTTTATCACCAGTCCTATTTCAGTACAGTTTTAAGTTCTTCTGTGTGTATGTGCAGGTGTGTTCGTGTGCACATGTGTTGGTGTGGACCTTAGGTGTCATTTCCTGAACACATTTTATTTACCTTTTTAAAAAGTTTTATGTATATAAAAATATATACATATGTATATATGTGCACCACATGAATGCCTAGAACTCAAGGAGGCCGGAGGGGCAGAGGAGGGTGTTGGATCCCTCCCTCAAGAGAGAGAGAGAGAGAGACAGAGAGAGAGAAGAGAGAGAGAGGGGGGAGACAGACAGACAGAGACAGATGGAGAGACAGAGACAGAGACAGGGAGAGAGAGACAGAGACAGAGAGACAGAGAGAGAGAGAGAGAGAGAGAGAGAGAGAGAGAGCGCATGTATGCACATTTCAATATGCCCATAGACACCACAAGAGGATGTCAGCCCCCTGGTGCTGCAGGCAGCTGTGCGCTGTCTGATGCTGGGAACTGAACTCTGACCTCTGAAAGAGCAGCAAGTGCTCCTTGCGCTGAGCCATCTTTCTAGCCCGGAATCCACCTTTTGAAGAACCTGTGGGAAGGTACTTCGATCTCCGTGACTTCTCTCCTTCGCGCTGTCTAGACATTGTCTGGGATGAGCAACAACATTACACACAGGAGCTGTGACTCTGAACTCTATAAAGAAAAAGGCTGGAAACTTTGCATTTTTGGTTGATTTATTTCTCTGAAAGTTTTCTTACAAAATGGATTGACCTTGCGCAATTAGCTTGATGTAACCTTAGAAGAAAAAGAAGAAAAAAAAAACATATGAAGTATGCTTTAAGGGAAAACGATTCTTCCTCTAACATGCCATTTCATCTGACGATCATTTTCCACAGCTTTTGTCTTTATGGGGGGTGGGGTGGGAAACTGGGTTATTTTTAAACACCCATGATCAAATCTACAGGCAAGAAATTAAAATACTTGCTGACCTCCTCCTGCAACACCAGCAGGGTCTGGGAGACCCAGCATCTAACGTTGAGACGCACAGGGATCTCTTTCCAAGGCTGCTGTTGTCCAAGGCTGTTTGCTCACCAAGTCTCACAGCAACAGCCTTAAAAGTTGGGTCTGAGATCTGAGCTGCGCGTGTGCGCGAACCTGGGAGCTCCTCCCACAAAACAGCTTTTGGGTTACACTCAGGTTAGGCCACAATGCCTGCGTGCCACGGAGGAGGAGGCACTGCCTTCCTAGCCTCATCTGCAGTCAGAGTCCCTGGGGCACAGAGGATGCTGCAGCCCGGGGACGCTCCATTCCAGAGGTCCAGATGCCTAGGTTCTCATCCATCGGCTGTTGTGCTGTCCCCTCCATCCTTAGATACAGGAGCCACTTTCTAGCCTTCAACTCAATGGTGTGAACACCTGGAGAGGGTTTTGCTTCCACAAGTTACCAGCTGGTATCAAAGAAGAGATTCTGCCACAGGCCAAATGGGAGCCAGACCCAGAGGTGAGCTTGATGTAGGAGGAGGGGAATGGCAAGGGAGGTAAGGGTAGCAGCCAAGAGACCCAGTAAAGCGTGTCCCAGGTGCAGTTTCTAGAGTTTGCCAGTCCGCCGGAGTTCAAGAGGGTGTGGGAAGTGGGACCCCTGGGGAAGGGGCTGTTGAAAGGGAGTGATGCTGGGAAATTCAAGGCTCCCACACACTGGGCAAGTTCACATCCTAGAGTCAGCACCGCAGTGTACAGAGGCTGCCCTGGGTGGGTCCGGAAGAGGTGAAGCCGGGACTGGGTGGAGGGAGTGGGAAAGGGAGTTTTCAGTCTTTCTCAGTTTTGGTCTTTGGAGCATCTCACTCTGAACTTGGAGAGGCTGCGGAGTCCCCATCCTCCGGGTCCTGCTCATGTGGGGACACGGGCTGACCCCCTTTCACACGCTTCCATTTCATTCTCCGGTTCTGGAACCACACTTTGACCTGAGGGACGAAGCAAAGGGGCCAGGGTCACTCTAGGGCTATGGTGATCCCCCTTACCATGTTGCTCATGTGGGTCCAAGATCTGGAAGCCAGCCCTCACTTCTTGCTCCCCAGCCCCCCAAGGATCCAAGGATGGAGCAGTGAAGGCGCACACACAGATTTGTCTTGAGGCCTGCTTGTATCTGCAGGCAGAGGTGGGAAGTCTCTGATAATCACTCTATACTGGGGGCCCCCCTTTACATGCCCTGCTCTCTTCCCATCAATAAGCCCCCAACATTCCAGCCTGTAATCCCCAAAGGCCTGGCAACAGACCACTGCCGGCCTCATCCTTCGGCACACCGATAAAGCATCTTTTAGTTTCTGTAGCTCTGAATCTGACCTTCATTATCACATGACATTAGGATCATTGCAAAGATGGCAACCCAGAGGTTACAGGGGTCAGGGCATGGCAGAGGCAATGATTCTAACCTGAGCCTTCTGATTCAAAAATCCCACACTCCCGCAGAACACCTCAGCAGCTGGAGGTGACTATTAGTTGTTGTTATACCACGGTTATGCCACACGAAAGCAGGTGTGATGCTTCAAGGAAACCTGCAAACCAAGGGCCAGGGACTGGTTCCTCAGTGCCCTGGGACCCGGCTGCACGTCTGTGTCACCTAAGAACTGACTTCTGATGAATATTCCCAGACCCACTCAGTATTACTGCAAAACTGTTCCCTGGAATCCAAATTGTATTTGAACCCTTTCTTGTTGCTGGTTTTGTTTAACGGGATCTCATATAGCCCAGGCTGGCCTTGATACCATGATATGATACCGTGCCCTGTTTGTGGTGTGAGGATTAAACCCAGGGCTTCCTGCATGCTAAGCAAGCGCTCTACCAACAAGCTACATCCCTACCCCATCTTTTGATTTCTTTCAAGACAGTTCCTTGGGCTAGCCTCAAGCTCACTGTGTAGTCCAGGGTAGCCTTGAACTCACAATCCTCCTGCCTCTCTGTCTCCCAAGTGCTGGGATTGCACGTGAATGCCACAACACTCGGCTTGCAGAGCCTCCATTTGAACCCTTGCCTAAGTGAAGCTGAGGCAGATGCTGATTCAAGTTTTGGGGGAGAAAAAAAAGAATCAGATCTCAGATGTCCCCAGTCCCTGTTCACATGAGAAACACCTGGGGGAACCTGGGAAAGAGTGAGCTGCGCAACCTCTATCCCAGACCAATTACAGTAGTCTCCACGGGCGGAACTCCCATCATTCCCTGGGATGGCTGCCTGTCAGGTGAGAACCACTGTCTGGGCAGCAGAAAGGAAGGGGTCTAGCCAGGAGTGACGGGAAAGGAGGCGGGAAGGGAAGTGAGCAGCCAGCACTGGAGCGCTGCTGTGCGCCTGGGCCCCACCTGCCGCTCCGAAAGGTCCAGGTTGACGGCAATCTCGTATCTACGGAGCCGCGTCAGGTAGTTATGGTGGGCGAATTCAGCCTCTAGCTCCCGCAGCTGGTCCTTGGTGAAGGCTGTCCTCTCCTTCCGGGCCTTGCTGCCGCCTTCTGGCTTTCCTCCTCCGTTCTCCTGGTTATCTGTGAAGAGAAGGCCCCAAACAGGGGAGAGATGAGTGAGCTGAGAGCGCTCCGGCCCTTCCATTGGTCTGTAAACAGCGGGGCCGCATTTCCTGGTCTCTTGGTTTTTATGTTTTTGTTTTTGCTTTTGTTTTTTGTTTGTTTGTTTGTTTGTTTGTTTTTAAAGTATACTGAGAAGCTGTGGTGTCCTTCATTCCCTCTAGCATCTTGCCTTAAGGTGGTCAAAGACTGGTGGTGTGTGCCCAGTCTTAGGTATACACTGCCCACCCATGCCAGATTTTCCCTCCCCAAGGCACATGAAGCTGGGCTTGGCTGTGTAAAGTCTGTGGCCCCAGCCTGATTCCAGGAGGGCCTCAGGAGCCTGCGGCTCGCAGGTCCCCACACTCCAAGACAAACCAAGTTCCCAGGAAGGGAGGTGTGGCTGAGGGGGACCCTACAGCTTTGCCAAGGGATTTTGGGTATTTTGCTAATCGTGCCTGGTCTGGTCAAGGCACTCAGCAGTAAGACAAGGAAAGGGGAGGGCTGCCGGCCACTAGACCTGCGGCATTACCTTCCATCGGAAACTTGTATGAAATAGAAATCACTGCCGAATCAGAAACTCGTGGGAGCAGGATGGGAAAGTCAGCAATGTGTGTGTCCATGGAGGCCAGAGGTCACATTGGCTGTCCTTCTATGTCACTCTGTAACTTAGGCTTTAGTTTTATTATTATTTATTGGGGGGGGGGGCGTGCTCAGAGGACAGCTCTTGGGAGTTTATTCTTTCTATTCACTGTGTGGTTCCAGAGACTGAACTTAGATTGTTAGGCTCTTCAGTACCTTTTCTTCTTTCTTTCTTTCTTTCTTTGGCAAGGTCCTTCACTGAACCTGGAGCTCGCCAGTTTGGCCAGATCCCAGGGATCCTCCTCTCTCTATCTGCTCAGTCCTAGGATCACAGGCATTTATCACTATGTCCAGGATTTAAAAAAAAAAAAAAAAAAAAAAAAGATGGCTGCTGGGGCTTGAACTCAGGTCCGTGTGCTTGTGCATCAAGCACTTTATCCATGGAACCATCACTGCCCCAGCCCCTCAGCAGCCCGTTTTGACAAGCCCTCCTGACCATTCGAGTTTATACACCAGTGCTTTAGGATCAGATTGCTGGAATGTGCCCCAGGGGCTCCAGCGGTATCACCAGGATGAGGAGGTTGGTCACACACACTGGCATCTGCTCCAGAAGGCCGAATCTGGAAAACCATCTGGAACCATGTTAGACACGGGAGGCTCAGTCCTAACCCATGACAGGGCCAAGAAACAGTGTCTCTGTCTGCACTTCAACCCAACCGAGTGGTTTCAATCTTACAGACGCAAACACCAAACACAGGAACACCTTTACCTAACCGCTAAGTGGCGGAGGCTGGAGTCAGCCCCACGCGTTTGGTTCACACACAGTTCCAATGTGAGGTATCTTTGAAGAGTTTACAAACTTCAAAGCCTGGAGCGGGTGGAAGGGATTGCGTCTAGGACGAGAGGGCATCCTTCTCTGAACAGCAGGCAACTGTGCCTCTCCCCTAGCAGCCAGCAATGGCAGAGAGGCCACAGGCAGGGGACTAACACACCTGCACGATTAACTGACAATCAACAACGCTGGACAGCCAACTGTCACAGGAACCCTTCCTGCCTGAGGAGGGAGGCTTAACACATCAGCTTTCTCTTCCATGCCTCTTTTTTACTCTTGGAGACCTTAGGTGGGGAAATAACACTCTCTGTGAGCTGTGCCCTATCATTCCCTCAAGAGAACTGACCCACAAGGAGCTGAGGCCCTGGGTCCTCAGAGGCTTGGCTGGGTGGAAGGACACAGGCAGGATGAGTCAGGCAAGGGAAACCACGCATGTGGAGATGGCTGGGGACCCCACTTTAACCCCCGGAGATCCTGGCTGCTTCCCTTCTCAGGCAACCTGATTGTACTTAAGTTTCTTTAGCTGTTTTCCCATCATCTGGCTGCCAGGGAAGGGGAGAAAGGCTCAGGAGGGTGGTAGGAAGGCCCAGGGAGTAGAGTGGGTGAGGGCGCTTAAGGCTCAATTCCAGACAGGGTCCGACGGTGAATGCGCTCCCCGACCCTGCAAGCAGGCCAGCGGACAGACAGAGGAGCCGCGTGGGCTTCTTGCCCAGTGGCCGCTGGCTCCTGGCCGGAGAAGGCAGGCCCAGACCCCGCCCGGATGACTGAGCGTGGGTTGGACGGGAAGGACGTGCAGTCCCAGGGCGGGTCCCCCAGGAGTCCTCCGGCCTTGGTGGCTGCCAGCACCGCTAACCCTGCTGGCGGCGGGCCCGGGAAGGTCGGTCACGGAGCGGATGCGAATGCCTCCCCGGAGCACATCTCAGCCGGTGAGGCCAGGAAGCCGAGGGGGACCGCTGAGATTCAGGGTGTCCACAAACTCCTGACCGGGGAACAGGGGTGGGGGTTGGGGGACGGGACAGGACAGCACGGGGACCGGACAGAATGGGAGGACGGGTGCTTCCCAGCTTCTTGTCACAGCTTCAGGGAGTTGATAGGCCCGGGGTTTACAGTATGGATTCAATCTCTTTTCCAAGAAATTGGAGAAAATAAAGTACATCTATCCAAAACTTTTCTCTCTCTCTCTCTCTCTCTCTCTCTCTCTCTCTCTCTCTCTCTCTTTCTGATAGAATTTCAGGTCGTGTAGGCTGGCCTCAACTTTGAGAGGTAGTGGAAGATGGCCATGAACTATATCATTCATCTTCCTGCCTCCAGCTCCCAAGTGCTGTAGGTCTATAGTCAATGAACTACCCCGGCCTGGCTTTCCAAGGCTAATCTCAAAACACAACACCAGGGCCACAGTCTCCTAGTCTTCCGGAAGACCTGGATAAACTAACGTGTGTGTGTGTGTTGTTCTTAAAACCTAACCTGTGGCACAAATATCAGGATAATAATTGTTCCAATGTTTCAATTCCATGAGATGCCATTGAAAAATCTGAGATAAAGAAAAAGAAAAAAGAAAAATCTGAGATGGGATTAATATCAGCTGGGCTTTCCTCTTTAATTCTTTCTTTTAATTCTTTCTTTCTTTCTTTTCTTTCAACTTTAGACAGGAACAATTTATGCTGCCTAGACTTGCCTGAAAATGATGATTTGTTTGCTTCAGCCCTGTCAGTGCTGCAGTCACACATGTGACCATGCCTGGCTAACAGCTGCCTTGCTCTCTGCAGTCAGATCTACCCACTTCCTCAGTCTTCATGGAAAGACTCCATTGCCAGTGGCTACTCAGATAGGCCCTGTTTCTTGGCATGGTTGGGTGGATTAGCCTCAATCCTATGGCCAATGCTGTCTCCCCCCAGTGTTGTGAATGCTTTTCAGTGCCTGGCCTGGGGGCAGTATTTGTTAAACTGCTCCTGGGTAGAGGGAGGAAGCAGGCTAAAGGAGGCTCACCTGACTAAAGCCAAGGTTCTCAAGCTCTCCATCTTTAGACTGGATGCCCTCAGGCAGGGCCTGGAAATGGAGCACAGCCTGTCTCCACCCCTAGGGATCCTCAGATTACCACTTTGGAGTTTACATCCACATCCACCCCCCTCTTCTCTCAGGCCTGCCTCTGTGTGCACAGCAGCCCCGGCCTATCATACCACAGAACAACTCCCTATGCCCCCAAGTCCCAAACACAACCCTCCCTAGAAAGAAGAGCTGGGAGGGAGGGAGGGCAGGGGGTCGAGGACCCAATCACATGGGCCCTGCCATGGAGACGGGCCCTCTCCTGCATCCTACTGTCTTGACTTGGGTTCTGACGTTACAATACTGCATTCATGCCATGATGAGGATGCTCGTGTCCCATCAAGTTTCCCAGAGTGGGATAAACTCTTCTCACTGTCACATATGACGAGATGGCCACAAGTATGAAAAGGAGCTAGGAGGTGGAAGGGGGAGTTTGTCTTGCAACAGGATGAAAAAGCCTGTAACATTTTAACAAGACAAGACTTGTGAGGACTCCCCGCCCCCCAGTCCCTGCCCGCGTCCTCCCCCCACCCACCCACCCAACCCCACCCCCGACATCTTCCAGCCTGAGGTGTACAACTCACAGGCTCAGGCTCACAGTTCATATGCACAGGACTTGGGTATCTGACAATAGAGCATATCTTTCAGTTTTTAAAAGTGTTGGGGCTGGAGAGATGGCTCAGAGGTTAAGAGCACCAACTGCTCTTCCAAAGGTCCTGAGTTCAATTCCCAGAAACCACATGGTGGCTCACAACCATCTATGAGAGCTGGTGCCTCTTGGCCTGCAGGTGTGCATAATAAATAAATCTTTAAAAAAATAAATAAATAAATAAAAAATAAAAGTGTTATGTATGTGGAATTTTTGTCTGCATGTATGTGTGTGCATCATGTGTGAGCCTGGTGCCTATGGAAGCCAGAAGAGGGCATGAGATCCCCTGGAGCTGGAGGCTGTTAGCATCTGTTTAGGTGCTGGGAAAGGAAAGCTGGTCCTCTGGAGGAACAGCCAGCGCTCTTAACTTCTAATCCATCTCTTCAGCCCCAACACCGGTCATCTTTGTTAAGAGCCTACCCCTCCGTCTCGGGGTCTCAGTTTTCCCATGTGTAAAGTAATAGAGTTGGATGAGGTTCTCACTGCCCTGAAGAACTGATGTCAGAGTTCTCTCCCAAACCAGGAGCCCAACACCCTCCTGCGGGGGTGGGGTGGGGTGGGGGCGTGGGGTTTCCCCTAATCTTTTTTGCTTTTCCTCACCTGGCCTGGAGGAACTGGAGGCCCTTCCCCATTGTTCAGCCCATCCCCCTTGCTCCCCTGAGTCACATCTGAGGTTTTGCTCATTGTTTTGTTTTGTTTTTTGTTTTTTATTTTATTATTATTATTATTATTATTATTATTATTATTTTGAGACAAGGTTTCTCTGTGTAGCCTTGGCTGTCCTGGACTCACTTTGTAGACCAGACTGGCCTCGAACTCACAGAGATCCGCCTGCCTCTGCCTCCCGAGTGCTGGGGTTAAAAGCGTGTGCCACCACCACCTAGCTTGCTCATTGTGTTGTTACAAAGCCCCCTCTCATCTTTCCACAACCCTCTACCCAAAGATCAGCATATACCAAGGAGTTTCTCTCCCACAGGCAGAGCTTCTGTTCCTGGCCCAGTGGAGACGAGTTATGTTGGCGGAGGCATCTGAAAACCCACTGGACAGCCTGGGCTTTGGCACCTGCAGGTACTGGCCTCAGGGAGGAGCTTTCCTGACCTCAGGTGAGTCTCCCAGCAGTTCTCCAAGTCCTGCCAACCTCCTCACTTGCAAAGCAAGAATAGCTACACCTACCACGAGCGTAAGGCTGCTCAGAGGGCAAAATGACACTGATGACGCGTCAACCCATTGGATGGTACTTGTCACACAGTTGACCCTGTCTGAAAGAACTGGCAGCAGAGATTCTGTTGGACGTGATGTTTGAAAGATGGTTTTACAGACTTAGAGAAGGGTGATCAGAGGATTCTGTATCCCCAGATCTGTATGCAAAGGATGCCTGCATGCCCACCTACCACCCGCCCTCCCTCCCTTCCTTCCTCCCTTCTCCCCTCTCTCCTTCCTTCCTTTTTCCTTCTCTGACAGGGGACAGGCTGTCCCTGAGCCCACTATGTATTTGAAACTGTCCTACGTATTCAAATTTACATTGGCCCTTCTGCCTCAGCTTCCCAAGAACGGAGATTACAGGCACTCAATAAGGATGTCGGTTAAGCTGTCTCTCGAGTGCCCCTTTCCCATCTCCACTTCTGTTTGGTAGGTCACCGGCTATGGCCACCACCAGCTACTGTTGCTTGAGCCTTCCATGGGACTCATGCTTGCAGGCACTGTGACAGGGTAACCCTCACCGTTCAGGACTGTGGAGGGAAGAGGCGAGCATACTGCTAACTTCCTCTGTGGTTAGTGTCCAGGAGCTGCCCAGCCCTCTGATCAAGCAGGAGCACAAGGGGACACTCAAGAGTGCCCAGAGAAACGCAAACAGGATGTATGGGTGATTGTGGTTCCTTTCCTGAGCTTTTACATCAGCCCCGGGAAATCATTTCAGAAGTAACTGCCAGACTTGGCAGTGTTTCCTAAAGTTAGCAGACAGCCTTATCAGGGTGACGGAGAGGGTCAGACAGACTCTGTGGAACATGCCTCTTTGGAGTGCTATACCTCTGCTCCCCAAGTCTGTCGCGCCATTTTGCATAATTCCTAACACACCAGGGAGAACGCATGCTCTGTGTCCAAATAGCATTTTGCAGTGGATCAAATGTTTCCTTCTCCCAGACCAGAAACTTCTTTTGAGCTTTCATATTGACCCCCCAGGATCATAGAATGGTGGAGCTGAAAGAAAAGGGACCCAGGGATGATTTTGTATCACTTGCTGATTTTCCAGATAAGCAGAGAGCAAGAGGTCTGTCTAAGGACACACAGCAAGTTAGTGGAAGAATGGAAGCCAGGCCTGGTTTCCTATATCCTCTTATTAGTGTTATCGTCTTTTCTTTTTGATAGAACCCAGGCCTCATATATGCTAGGCAAGTGCTTTCCCACTGAGCCGCACTCCGGCCTCTCTCCTGTTATTCGGTGCGGCAGGAAAGGCTTCGATGGGCCCACTGAACAGATAGAGAGATTAAGGACCAGGGGTAAGGCAGCTGCCACCTGTCACACGGCCTCCAGGGACTGCTAAGCTTGAGGCTGTACTCTAGGTGCTCTGGGGACGATGTCTGGGTCAGGGTCTAGGTCTGTCTCGCTGGGATTCCCCCAGGGAGGAGAGAAGAAGGGTCTATTTGGGGTGAGACCTTGGCAAGCCCCCTGAAAGAGGAATCTGTGGCTTTCTCGAGCTGCCTCGGATTCCTGGCTACACCCCTCGGCTCTGATGCCTTCAGGAAAAAGGAGCATGGAAAGTCCCCTGAGGTAGGCAGGAATCAGACAAGGGCAGTGAGCGTCCAGTTGGGTATTTGCATCTGGGACCTTCCCGGCTTCCTGGTATTCACCAGGTGCTACAGCAGCCCAGTGGCCTGACCCCATCACGGTCCAGCTTCAGGAAGAGACATGAAGCCCCCGGTGGTGGGGCCCAGGAATTTACAGCAGGGACAGGGCAGCCTACCCTTCTGGAATGGGAATGCTTGGTGCCAGGGTAGTTGTCACCAAGAGTCCCTGCTGACATGGAGTTGTGAGGGCGTTTGCAGATGTTAATCCCTCGCCCGCGCCCCCCCCCCCAACTCCCAGATTCTTACTGTTCTACAAGCAAACCCTCATGTTTACCAAAATGACGTTTGTGTAACCTTGCCTCCAAATTATCCCTAATTGGCTAAATAAAGTTACCTACATGCCTGGGCAGGGCAGAAGAGAGGTAGGTGGAGCGCGGTGGGTTCTTGGACTTGGAGGACATACATTCACAGGAGGGGACAGAGAGGAGGTGGAGGAGGAGGGTCGCCATGAGTTAGCTTGGAGAGACGCACATGGCCAGGAGGAGCCTGCTCTGAGGGTCCGCATGGCTGCTGAGAAGCAGCCCAGATGGAAAGCGTATGCAAGTACTTACATTAATTTGGGCAAGAAGTCGCCCAGTTAGGTGTGTTAAAGTAAATGGCATAGGGTGTGGGGCTGGGAGATAATAGGATAGCTTAAGGGATTAGTTTCTACCCAGTCCAGTGTATAGGCATATTAAAAATGTAACAGGTGTCTGTGTCTTTTATTGATTGATTGATAGTGGGTTAAATATTAACTGCCATACTAATTATATAGATTAATAGCAAATATTAATAACCAATTAACCACAACATGACGGTGGGCATGATGGAGAGAGGAGGACTGGGCCATGAGTGGCTGTGGGGATTGTAGAAGGTGCAGTGAGCTGAAGGATGGGTGCTGTTGGCATGGGAACAGCCTGCCCCCTAGGTTGCTTAGCAACCTCTGACATCATTACCTGCTCACTACCAAGTGTGCTCCAGGGCCCCAGGATAAAAGGCACTTTCTCTAAGGGCACCCCCTTTTCTGTCTGTCTGTCTTTCTGTGTCTGTCTCTCCTTACCCTCATGGCCCACTCAGGTCCCAACTCCTCTCCCATTTCTCTTCTCTCCAAATATATCTCTCCACATCATATCTGTGTCATGCTATCTATTTTAAAATTATAACATTAGTGCTGAAACCCGGGACTCGAACCAGGTCCTTTGGAAGAGCAGGCAGCACACTTGGCTGCTGAGCTGATAACAGGTGTAGGAGGCAGAGGTGACGGCAATGGACGGATCAGTGTCGTGCATATATGTGCTTGTATATGTCCACTCTACCCCACCCATGTGTGGGTTTCTAGAGAGCAGACCCAGGTCCTCACAAGCCAAGTGAGCATTTTATCACTGGGCTGCATCCACAGCCCAGGGAACAGCAGCCTTTGAGAGATACTGGGAAGGCACAGGTGGTGCTGGGCTCTGTGTTTTTTAAGTTTCAGGTGTCATCCTTCACTGTCACCAAAGGAAGTGTCGGTTTCAGGACAGAACCACTGCCCACGCCGTTCTTCTACACAGAGAGCAAAGTAGACAGGAAAATACCATCATAGTCAAGGATGGTGTGTGTCTGGGCCAGAGGCAGAGAGATGGGTAGAAAGGGCCAATGTGTTGGCAAAGACGGAACTAGGGCAAGGAGCTTATCCCCTGCAGGGAACGTAAGATCTGCTTCTAAATCAGGCACACTTCCCTGCACCCCGTGTCCCTGATTTATTCAAGCTGGAGTGACAGGGCAGTGGGTAGGCAGCTCCTGAGCCCTATCCTGCCAAGACAGTGGGCAGACCTAAGGTAGCCCCTTGGCTGGCCTTCTCAGCCACTCAGGAGGCTCTTCTGCCTCAGCAGAAACCCACTGTGTCTAGGACGTTGCAAGTGTGTCTGATCAGGAGTCTGAGCAGGTGCAGGATTCACACTTAGGCCTCTGACTTCAGACACACTGGAGGCCAAATGGCCTGTCTGCATCCCAGTCTGTTTTTCAGAGGAAGAGCAGTGGTGGCAACTGTACCTAGGGACCCCCGGAGGGACACTGGCAGCACATAGAGCCACTTTCTCCCCCCATATTGGCCATGTAGGGCTTAAAAGCTTCTTCTTTTTCTTTTGAGACAGGGTTTCTCTGAGTAGCCCTGGCTGTCCTGGAACTCACTCCATAGACCAGGCTGGCCTCGAACTCAGAGGTCCACCTGCCTCTGCTTCCCCAGTACTGGAACTAAAGGGGTGTGCGTGTCACCACTGCCTGGCTCTAAGGCTTCTTTCTTCCTGGGGGGTTCTGGGTTTGAGATGCAATAACACACTGTATTCACAATATTGTTAAAACATATACACTATGCAGAACACTGTAGCAAGTTCAACATAATCCCACTGACATTTTGGTAAACACGTCTTTTTGTTTGCTTGTTTGGTGTGTTTTCGAGACAGGGTTTCTCTGTGTAGCTGTGGTTGTCCTGGAACTTGAACTGTAGACCAGGCTGGCCTTGAACTCCACCTGCCTCTGCCTCCCAAGTGCTGGGATTAAAGGCGTGCACAACCACTGCCTGAACAAATCTTAAATTCTTTTTTCTTTTCTTGGTTTGTTGAGACAGGGTTTCTCTGTGTAGCTTTGGCTGTCCTGGACTCACTTTGTAGACCAGGCTGGCCTCAAACTCACAGAGATCTGCCTGCTTCTGCCTCCCAAGTGCTGGGATTAAAGGCATGCGCCACCACGCCTGGCTCAAATCTTAAATTCTTATGAAAATAAAGTGTCAAAGGACTCCAAATAGCCAAGATAATTTTCAGAAGAACAAAACTGGGAGCCTTGGGTCTCCTAATTTCAAAACATAAAGCTATGATAAAATAACTGAATAAAGACAGATGAGAGGGATAGAGAGGCCAGAAAGTCAATCCTCAATAGGTGGTCAAGATTACACAATGGGGAACTGACAGCTCTTGGTTTCGCACGCCTTTAATCCCCACGCTCAGGAGGCAGAGGCAGGTGGGTCACTGTGAGTTTGAGGCCAGCCTGGTCTACAAAGCGAGTCCAGGACAGCCAAGGCTACACAGAGAAACCCTGTCTGGGAAAAAACAAAAACCAAAACAAAACAAAACAAAAAAGATAGGACCTTAAATGAAGCCAGTACAAATATCAAACTCCTAGAGGGAAGGAAGTACAGATAAAATTTTTATGACTTTGGATTTGGCCCTGTCTTCTTTTGTATAACCTCCAAAACATAGGCAACAAAAGCAAGCAAGCGAACACGGTGAGGGAGAGGGCTCAGTGGGTAAAGGCACTTGCTGCCAAGCCCCAGGACCTGAGTTCGACCCCCTGAACCTACATGGTCAGGCGAGAACTAACTCCAACAAGTTGTCCTCCGACTTCCATATGTATTCTGTGACATGCCTGCACCTCCCACGACCCCCACCCCATGCAAAAAGGAGGAAGGTTTCCAAACAAAAAGACAAAAACAGAAATTAAAAAGTATTGGCTTAGATTGTGAAGAAATCAGAACCTTTATGACACACTGTTGGGGGCAATCTGTGAAATGGCACACTAGCTATGACAAACGGTATGAAGGGTCCTCAGAAAGCTAAACATAGGGAATGGAGAGATGGCTCAGCAATTTGTTGGGTTTCAGACCCAGGAGAGGCAGCTGAGGTGCCTATTTAATATACCAAAGCAGACCTGGCCTCCGGGTTCTCCCAGCATCCCTAAATCCCTAGCTGTTTCAGGGGCGGCTGGATTACCACGCCCTCTTACCCTGAACTTTCCATCCCAGGTGGTGGGCCATTCACTAAATAATTCAGACATTTTGGTTCACTTCCCCCACCCCTACACTCCTCCTCTTTCTCTTCATGTGCGCTTTCTCCCCAGTCTCACTCTTCTGTCTCCCTGTCTGCATCTGCATATCTGCATGGTGACTTCCCTGAACTCCTCCCGTGAGACCAATGAACCTGCCCAGGAGCTGTCCCCAACTAAACCTGCCTTTGTATACTCTTAATCTGGCTGGAATAGGCTTATTCTAACACCTATCCCAGTTAAGAGTACTTGCTGCGAAGTCATGAGGACTGAAGTCTGGGTACCAGAAGCCAGATAACCAGCTGAGCACCTTGCAAATGCCTGGAACTCTAGGTCTGAGGGAACCGACGCCCTCTTCTGGCTGCTTTACACATAGGCTCAGGCACATGCACACATGCGCGCGCGCGCGCGTGCACACACACACACACACAC
The DNA here is from genome assembly GCF_903995435.1 of Acomys russatus. Lineage (NCBI taxonomy): Eukaryota > Metazoa > Chordata > Mammalia > Rodentia > Muridae > Acomys > Acomys russatus. The sequence continues at coordinate 28,270,174 of NC_067152.1, forward strand.
ACACACAAGTGCAAGCCTTTTAAAAAATTAAATATAGAAAGACTATATGATCCAACAGTTGCAGTCGTAGGTAAACATCTAAAAGTTTTCTTTTTAAAAAGGTAAAAACAGAAGCATAAAGAGATATGTGTACAACCATTTCCTGAGGCACTAGTCACAATAGCCTAGTGATGGAAGCAGCTTCAGGTCTATCAGCAGATGACCAGATACAGGAAATGTAGCACAAACACGCAATGGAGGAGAATTCAGCTTTAAAAGGAAGAAATCCCTATCATGTGCAACAATATTATCTGAACTTGAGGGCTGACTGGTTCAGGAAGTATAGACCTGTCGCCAGTGCCAGCCACGGAGAGGAATAAGGCAGTAACAAAAATGACAGCAGCTTTGGGACCCATTTATTGACACCTGTAACACTTAAACTCCTACTGAGAAGCAGGTAGCTGCCAGGGGGTTGGGGGCCTGTTCCAAAGAGAAGCATCATTTTGCAACAGTTCTGGAAATCTGTTCTACATAGCTGATCTGCGGTTGGCTTCTGTAAAAGGTCATTTCAAAACTGTAAAGATGCCGGATTTTATACTGTGTGTTTTGGACCAGAAGAAGAAGAAGGAGAAGGAGAAGGAGAAGGAGGAGAAGGAGAAGGAGAAAAAAAAGATTTTCCAAAGATCATCCACCCTAAGACATCTCGGTCAAGTCTCTACAAAGTTACAAGCTATAGCCAGAAAATCAGCTTAGGTCCTAGAACTAATCTCTGAAACTCCCTTGTTTGGAGACAGTTCTCTCTGGGTAGCTCAGGCTGGCCTCAGCTTTGTTAGTCTCCTTTCTACTGTGATTTCAGGCGTGCCCAATACTCTGAGCAAAGTGTCAGCTTTCTGACGGTAGCTCTCATTGATGTGATGCTGTGTGCAGTTACAGCCATAGGTTTTAAACAGGCACAAAGTATGATCGGAAAGGGTGGCTTTAGAGAGGAATATCAAAATATGGAGATTTGGGGGTGGGAAATCAGGGCAAAAGGGCACCGTCAATGAGGAAAGAAGAAAAGGCAACATGTGTGGGAAGGCCAGTACAAGGTGTGACTCTGTAGAAAGTGAGGAGGAGAGGGGTGAGGGAGAAAAAGAAGAGGAGAGGAGAAAGAGTGAAGGAAGGGAAGGGAGCAGAGAGAGAGGTTATAGAGGAATAATGAAGGCTTGGGTAGTTGAGCAGGGCACTAGAGATCAGATCTCGGAGGGGAGAATTTGGGGCAGGAGAGATGCAGAACGAGGCACTGAAGGATGCTACGACAGGCGGGGTCTGACAAAGGCGGCACTTGCTCGATTAACGTTGGGGGCGCTGAGACCCGGAGCGCCCAGTACTATTCCCAGATAGTGGGGCAGCTTCCCGGTAGCCCGCGCCGGGTCACACTCAACCTTCCCTTGAACCCCGTCAGGAAATCACCGAGAAATATCCCATTCACATAAATTAAAGACGATCACTCTAGTAGCCCGACAGTTTAGGGGAAAACGGCAGTGGCTTCGCAGCTGTCCCTGCCAGTAGGGGTCTTTCACACCCCTGGCCAGGGCTGGGGTCGGGATGGGGGGGGGGCAGTAGGTAAAACAAGATTGCTCTGCGGGTCTCCAAGACTGCTCAGCGTGGGGGAGGGGCACCGGATTTCTTGATCATTTACTGCAGAGAATCAGCTTCGCTTCCGTGAGAAGCAGGGTGGGGAGTGGAGGCGGGGGGGGGGGGGGAATGGGGGGGGTGGGGGGGGGGGAGCTGGTGATGGAGAGGGGTGCAGAGTCCGTGGCTGGAGCCTCCAGGGCCAGCCAGTGTGCGGCATAATTTGACACCTGCTTCGTGCCCTACCTCCCAGCACACCTCCACAGCTCTGATTGACGCGTTAAAGGATCACTACTGGATTTTAGGACAAAGAGATTGTGAGAAGTTCACATGTGCCACCGACCCGGGGAATTTCTGAGACACTATAACACTATAGCTGGAATATTCAATTCTACTGTTCCCACCAATACAGGGATATTAGCCATTAAAAAAAGGGGGTCCCATGTACCCCCAGGTTGGCCTGGAATTCTATCAAGCTGAAAACCATCTTGATTTCTGATTCTCCTGCCCCCACCCCCCAATCCCCAGGTGTTGGGATTCCAGGCTCTCAATACGCCATCTTATTTGTGAAGTATTGAGGATCAAACCCCAGAGATTTCAGGCATGCTCTAGCGCTCTGCCCTCTAAACTCCACCCTCCCGACATCCCCACCCATCCTCACCCTATGTTCTAAAGCAGTGGTTCTCAACCCTCCTGAGGCTGGGGCCCCTTAATAGAGAGTTTCCTTGCTACTTCTTAACTGTAACTTGGCTATTGTTATGGATTGCAATGTAAGTATATTTGTTTTCCGATGGTATTAGGCAGCCCACAGATTGAGAGCCAGTATTCTAAAGACTAGTCTAAAACGTAGGGACTTGATACCAGTCACAGCTGCTATCAGACTTTTGTTATGCAGCAGATGCAATGTGAAATTTTCAGTTCCTTACTTTCCCAGATGCTCTGCCACTGGGAAGTGGCATGGTTACATCCTCCTTTTCAGCTCAGGCTCTTGGGTGGGTTCCTAGGACCCCCCCCCCTCATAGTAACTTATGACTAACAACAACAAAAGTATTAATTAAAGGATCTGGGGGTGCCTAAAATTGCCAGAGTAACTCGAGGGCTTTTCTATGTGGGCTTGTCTCTTGAGATTTCCAGATTCGGCAGCCACTTGTGAGCCTTGCCAGTGGCATCCCCCGCCCCCAACCCCCACGAGGCTCTTAGGAAGCTGACCCTCCTGCCTCTTCCTTCCTCTGCAGTTAAATTCCAAAGGTTGACATGAGCACCTGGGCAATAAAGATCTCTTCACTGACGGGCCACATGGGATGGAGGGAAAGCCAGTTCACCGGGGCCCCACTCCTGCTGTCTGTTTCCACTGCTGATCTGGAGGAACCCCAAGTGAGAGGACCCAGCACACCCCTGGCTCCCGGCCCCCCACCCCCATGCATGGGAGTCTTCCCAGGTCAGAGGCTGACTTTTTTGATGAGCCAGGTGCGTGCGTGCTCGCTCTCCAAAGCCCAGCTATTGGCTTCTCTCCATTTGGGCTTTGCTGAGACTTAGGGACAGTGAAAGAGTTTGTCTGAGCCCAGCAATCTCCCAGCTTCTTTCCCCCACGCCCTTGGCCCTCGGTGTAAGGAAGCAAAATGTCCACAGAGCAGGAGGAGCAAGAGCGGCCGCATGCCTACCAAAGAGAGAGCTGTAGCCCTAGGCGGAGGGGCCGGCACCTGCTCTATCCATCCCACTCAGTAGACCTCCCGCTGAGTTACTCACAATGGCTGATCCCACCTGCGGGTGTTTAACCACGGGGGGGGGGGCGGCTCTAAAGGGCCCTTCTGTTTATCCCCTGAGGGTGCACTGTGGATAGCACCACGCACTGTCACTGCATCCAGGAGGGGCTTCAAACCTGGCCATCAAATACCATACGGGGACTGCTGTGCAGGAATCTTCTGAAGGTGTAGGCTTTGGAGTTTAGAATCTAGGGGCTCATTTCACTTCTTAGAGGACCAAATCCGGTTCATCTGATTTCCTAGACTCCCCCAGAATAGAAAAGTACAGGTCGTGGACCTCAAGAGCTTCCTGCCTCAGTCTCCCAATGACTGGAATTACGGTCTTGTGCCGCCATGTCCTGTTCCCATAGTTGTTCCCTCCAACTGTCTCCCTTTTCACACGTGCAGAATGGAGATGCCAAAGAAGCCCGCAGCCCCACTTTGCAAACTTGTGGGACTCAAACAAACAAAAAAAACCCAAAACTGTCTGCAGCTCCCACCACTTGTAACTTCCCTCCTTTGTCCTTCTCCTGACTTCTTCTCCCTCAGAGCACAGCCTGCAGGGCTGCCCTTCCTCTCAGCCTGAGCTCCCCAGACACAAGTCTTCTTTTCTGGGCCCTAGTGCCCAGGCAAAAAGTGGAAACTCCGCACATGCGCACTAGGTCAAAGGGGGCTTATGAAGATAAGGCCAGCAAGTTCTCCTTTGTCAATCAATGCCCCCTCCAAGGCCCTCCTCTAGTTAGACCCAGTGAGGTTCAGTGGGCATTCCCTATCAGGAGTACAAGAGGATGGTGGAGTAGGAGGCTAGTGCTGGTCATTCACTGGGCAAGGCGGGAGAGGAGGCAGGGGACCAGACAAAAGGTGCATAGGTGGTATGGGTGAGCCATATGGGAAGACGAGAAAGGCAGGGAGGGTAGAAAGGCTTTGTGATCTCCTCCCAGCCCCTGAGGCTCCAACCCTCAGTAGCCGTCCTTACCGTATCCCCTGCCACGGCTGGCCTTGGCACCTGCCTCTACCCACCTGCCTTTCTGCCTTTCCTAAGGCTGCTGTGCTCCCTAAAGAGGAAGCTTTGCAGCACGGGGCTCTTCCCTGAGGCCCCACTAGACCTTGTCAAGCTGAATTGTCCCCTAAGTCTGGGCACCACTTCTGCAGTTTGCTCCAGACCCCACTCTTTCCCTTCCCCTCACCTCTCCTGTCCATGCCAAAATCCTCCTCCCCGACTCCTCCGTCTCTGGCCTCCTGATATAGAGTCCTGCCTCAAGGTGGATACCCAGAGTCCCAGCTCCAGCCCTAGCTCCCAAGTCTCCATCCCGGCTGAATTCGGTAAACTCCTGCTATGGCTCTGGGACCATTTGGAGGCTGCTTGAGGAACAGTGTGAGGCAGAGGCAGCCTAGCTTCTGGAAGAGTCCTTTGTAGCCCTCACCAGTGTGAACCCCGAGACTCCATCCCAGGTACCCTTCAAGTCCTTCCTGACCCCATAAGTCATTTTCTCACACTCATTCTTTACAGAGACCCAGGAATGCTGGAGGAAAACAAAAACAAAAACAACACCTCCCATCGCCAGAGAATTCTAGAACTCCTACAGTAGATACCCTCCTCTCCCACATTCAAGCAAGTTAGACAAACGCTTTTTTGAAGTTTACAATAAGGGCCTCTAGGCTCACCATAGGCAAACAACTTGCCCAGGATGACACAATAAAGGAATAGTTAAGGTCTTCCACCACCTACCTGACCTCTCTTTTTTCCTTCTGGATGATTTCGTCTCTGTTTCACTGACAATGCTCCCAAGTACCATATAGTCATCGCCAGATCCTCCTGTGGCATCTACCAGGCTTGGGCTGCCGGCCCCCATCTCTCCCGCGCTCCCAGCTGGGCCTGGGTTGAGCCTTTGCCCGGCTTCAGAGATTGGGAAGTGCCAGTCAGGGGTCTGTGGGAAGGCAGGGTGTTGCTCATTGAAGATACGCTCTGCCCGGGGCAGGCTGTGTGGGGTGGCTGCCAGGCAGGAAGCAGAGAAGTCCGGGTATGCTGCTGTCGCTGGGAAATCTGATTTTTGGTGGAAGGAAAACGGAGTTGGTGGATAATGGGACAGCCCTGAGGCGCTGCTCCCTTCCGAGTGGGGGTTTCGAAGGCAGCCCCAAAGTGGGGCTGGGGGGTGGGGGTTCCTCACGCAGCTGTTGGCCACCGGATCCATCTGCTGTCCGCTGCCTGCCTCAGTCTGTTCAAAGGTGTTGCACTGCACTTTTTTCTATTCAGAGATTTATAATAACTAAAAAAAATAAAAATAAAAAAATAAAAAAAAATTAAACAGTAAAGGGAAAATGTTGAATGGAAAATTTACCTCAGGAACCAAAACAAAAATTTTGCCTCAAAGTCTATGAACACGTGGCCAGTAACACACATGTGCATGCCCACTCCTGTCCCCTGATACGCGCTGGCTATTGGGGCCCCTTGTGCACGGATTTGTTTCCTACTGTACTAAACATTTTGACTGTCCTACCTTGGACCCACCCATACTGACAAGCTCCTCCCGGGGACCCTGAGTGAATGGCTGCAGAGGGCTGGACTGGGTTGCTGAGACACACTTTTAAATCCTGCGGTGGGGAGAGAGTGACAAATTTCTGAAGTGAAATGTGAGAGAGGAGAGGGAGGGGTCAACCCACTCACACAAGGTCCCTCCAACCAAAACCCGTGCAGGCAGCATTATCATCAGAAACCTTATACCCACATCTAATGGCATTTGCAGACGCAGACTTTTAAAGAAACATTGTCTGTTTTTTTTTTTTTTTTTAAGGAGAGAAGGGAGAGAGAGAGAGAGAGAGAAAGCATTCATAAGCAAGCGAGAGAGAGAGAGCTCATGCACACATACATCCGCAGTCTTTTGAGTACCTCCTGTAACACAATAAAGTTATTTTTATTGCCTTGTTAACAAAATTCCCCGAGTCTTGGATTTAAAAAAGCCTTCGGTCAAATCCAGAATCCACCAAATGCCAAATTCTGGGGAGTGAAGGGGAAAGTCGGTACAAAAGACAAACTTGGTGACTGCAGTGATTTAAAGCCTTTCTCCTTCTCCCCAGGGGAACAGAAAAGGGAAGGGAATTAAAAGTCATCTCTCTCTCTCTCTCTCTCTCTCTCTCTCTCTCTCTCTCTCTCTCTCTCTTGCTCTCTCTCATCTTGGCAGCCCAGTGGCATGGTCTGGGGTATAAAGAAAGATAAACTCCAGAAATCTCTGTCCAAAGTGCCGTTCTCAGTAACAATAACCGCCAAAAAAACAAAAAAACAAAAAACTGTGTCTTCTGTGTCTTTATTACCTTTACCAGCTTCCAAGCCAGAGAGCCACACTCTTCTGAGAGCCTCCAAGCAGTTTGTCTCCACAGCCAAGGCTCTTAAAGTCCTTGCAGTTTCTAGGGGTCCTTCCCACCTACAGCCCATCTCCTTCCTGACCTGCTTCCCTTTCTCAATCCCAGGAGGCATCTTTGGCACCCTGGGCATGAAGACAGGAACCCAGGGTCCTCCAGCCCAAAAGAAGTTCCCATGGGTTGTCCTGGCTTGTTGTATTTGGTATGTGACAGGGTAGGCAGCCCTGGTGCCATTTCTCTTTGTCTACAGTTCAGTGGGGTTTTTTTTTTTTTTTTTTTGGTTGGTTGGTTGGGTTTTTGTTGTTGTTTTGTTTTGTTTTTCGAGACAGGGGTCTCTGTGTAGACTTGACTGTCTTGGACTCACTTTTGTAGACCAGACTGGCCTCGAACTCACAGCGATCCACCTGCCTCTGCCTCCCAAGTGCTGGGATTAAAGGCGTGCGCCACCACTCCCTGGCCAGTTCTGTGGTTCTTAACCGTTAACGCTGCCACCCTTTAATACAGGTCCTTATGTTGTGGTGACCACACGCATAAAATTATTTACATTGCTACCTCGTTGCTACTTCACAACTGAAATTTTGTTACTGCTATGAATTGTAATGTTAATATCTCTGTTTTCTGATGACCTTAGGTGACCCATGAGAAAGGGTCATTTGACTCCAATTGAGTCCAGAGCCTACAGGTTGAGAACCTCTGGTCTGCCTTCTGCCAATAGCTGGCTAGCTTTTGGAGGGCTGACTTTGTTTCATAGAGATTTCCACCACCAGCACAGAACAGCAGAGACAAGGCAACAGCCCCTGTGAATTTTGCTGGCTCGTCCCAGACCCCAGGGCTCCAGGAGACGAGCAACAGTACCAGGTGAATTTAAGTCCTGAGTTTGCCTGGGACAGCACACCTCACCTCACGGTGCCTTGCTTGCTGATTTAGCCCCATACCCATGGTATGCCCCTACCCCTACCCACTGCATGCCCTCAGCAGCAAACAGTGTTCTAGTGCGACATTTCCCAGAAGCTTGAGGCACAGAGAGCCTGAGGAATCTACCCGGGTACATTATATATATAAGGAAGGGCTTCGGGACCCAGGCAGCCTGCGCCGACTGTAGCAGCCTACCTGCCTGGGAATTTTACTCTATTAATTTATTTGTGTGTGTGTGTGTGTGTGTGTGTGTGTGTGTGTGTGTGTGTGTGTCTGTCTGTCTGTTTTGCAAGTTCATGGAGAGGCCAGGTGTCTTCTTTTATTGCTTTTCGCTTATTTATTTTTGATACAGGGTCTCACTGTGTAGCCTTGGCTGTCCTGGAACTCACTCTATAGACCAGGCTGGACTTGAACTCACAGAGATCCACTTGCCTCTGTCTCCCTAATGCTGGGACTAAAGGCATGTGCTACCACATCCTGCCCTTCAAACATTTGGAAGGAGTGTGGGGGGACAAAGTCTCTTACTAAACTTGGGGCTTACCGTTTATTTGGCTAAGCTGATTCCTTAGGACTGACCTATCTCTGACCCCGTGCTGAGGCCAGTGTTACAGATATGTGCTGCCACCTCCCGGCTCAGCTTTTCCATGAGTGCTGGACATCCAGACTCAGATCCACAGACATGCGTAGCACCCACTTTACCCACTGGGAAAGAGGTGCCACCAGGCTGGGTCACCTGGAATTTTGAATAAAGCTGTTTTTAAGAAAGGCAGAATGTGCAGTGGACAAATGAGGCTTCTATGCCCACTTCTTGTTAACCTGATGATTCTAAGTGGAGAGGGTGCGCGGGAGAGCACAGGGAGATTTCCATAGGAACAGCCTTGTGAGGCTCTGCCTGGTGGAAGGAGCCCACAGGAGGGGCAGGCTAGAAGGAAGAGGGGACTGTCAGCTCCTTAGAAAGCCCTGGGGGCCTGACCTGGCAGGCTGTAACCAGATCCCTGTTGGGTTGTCCTTCTCACATCTGGCTCAGGGTCCCAATCCCAGGGAGGCCCCCTTGGCCCTTTGCCCTGGGAAAGGGTGGGCACTGAGTCATGGTGGGGTAGGTGGGGAGGTCAGGAGGGCCATGAGGTGGGAGCACAGCAGGGTGCTCTGTGCTGAGAACATAGGGCCTGGCACCCCTGTACCCCACAGCAGCTGCTGGCGTCTGTCAGTGCCCCTGAGGGGCACCACAAGGCCACCACCTCTACATCTTCCTGACAGGCCCCTCTTCTGAGGCCAGGAAAAAACAACAGCCCCCTCCTGCAGCAACCCATTTGTCAGCTGAAGGCTGGCCCCACACCTTTAACCTCCCCAAAGTCAGCAGCCCCCTGTCAAGGCCCTGTGGGGCCAGGAGACAAAGATGGATGGCGGTGGCTGTTTGCAGAGAAAGCTCTTGGCTGCAGCCCAGGGGTGTGGTCCGGAAGGGAGGGGCCCCTGGCTTCTGGTTTTGCTGGAGGTAGCTGAGGGAGGAAGAGGAAAGACACAAGTCAGAGGTCTCAAGGGTCCCCAGAGGGCTTCCAGCTGGGCCACACCTGAGCCATCTTGCAGAATGCTGGGACTTTCCTCCATTGCTCATGACAGACTGGCTTTCCTCGACCGGACAGGCCTGCCCTGCTTCTGAGCTAGCCACCTCAGCCACCTGTGTCTGGAGATGCTGAAGGTTCAGGAAGGGGCTGGAGATGGGACATCCCCACTCAAGGAATTTATGTTTGCCACCCCCAGGCTCTGTGATTTCAGGAATAGCATATATATTTTTTGGGGGGGTTCTCAGTGGTGAAACGATATTGATAGGACTGGCCTCATAGGATTGTATGGGTATACGTGAGCTCATACCTGAGACAAGAGTAGGTTGGTGGGGAAGGCCAAGGCATAAGGAAATCATGGGGCCTTCTCTTTCCTTAACTATGTGGAACCCCCATCTGACCAAAAGATGCCCATCTTTGATGATGATGATGATGATGATGATGATGATGATGATGATAATAATAATAATAATAATAATAATAATAATAATAGCCCAGGGGTCCCGCTCAAACTAAGGCACCAGCCAAGGACAATACAGGAGGTAAACTTTAAACCCCTTCCCAGATCTAGCCAATGGGCAGAATATTCTCCACAGTTGAGTGGAGAGTGTGATACGACTTTCTCACGTACTCTGGTGCCTCACATTTGACCATGTCCCCTGGAGGGGGAGACCTGGTGGCACTCAGAGGAAGGACAGCAGGTAGCCAAGAAGAGACTTGATACCCTATGAGAATATACAGGGGGAGGTAATCCCCCTCAGGAACAGTCATAGGAGAGGGGAATAATGGGAAAATGGGGGGGGGAGGAATGGGAGGATACAAGGGATGGGATAAACATTGAGATGTAACAAAAATAAATTAATAATAAAAAAAATAATAATATAATAATAATAATAATAGTAGACCATACTGGCCTCAAACTTGCAGAGATCAGCCTGCCTCTGCCTTCCGAGTGCTGGGATTAAAGGTGTGCACCACTGTGCCTGGCTAGATATGTCTTTCTAATCACCTCTCTTCCTCTTCACCCTCCTGCTTTAGCCTGTATTAAAAACATTATCAGCCAATTGGTGGTGGTACATGCCTTTAATCCCAGCACCTGGGAGGCATAGTTCCAGACCAGCCTGCCTACAGAATAAGTTCCGGAACAGCTAGGGCTACACTGAGAAACTCTGTCTCAAAAACAAACAAACAAACAAACAAACAAACAAACAAAAAAACCCAGCCGACCAACCACCAACCAAAAAGCAAAGTAAAACAAAACGAAACATTGTTAATAAAATCCCCAGCTCTGCTTCACAAACTGGCTAGTCCTGAAACTCTTCTTTTCAGCGTCAAAGCCTTAAACCTCACCATGGCCCAAGCAAGCTAAGGTCCCTAAAAAGAACTTTTCAGGCTGCTGAGGGGGACAGTGGGGACAGTGCCTCTTTCTGATCACCACTGACACCCTCTCGTGTGGCACTTTAGTCTTTCACATCTGGCACTGTCCTTAAGGCAACAATCTTAGTTTTATCATCAGATGTTTGGTGGTTTGAGTAAGAATGCCCTCTGTAGGCTATTTGGATGCTTAGTCACCAAAGAGTGGCACCTACTTGAGAAGGACCAGGAGGTGTGGGGGAGGCGTGTCACTGCAGGTGGGCTCTGAGGTTTCAAGAGCCCAAGCCAAGCCCAGAAAGGCGCCCCTCCCCCCTCCATCAGATCAGGATGTAGCTCTGAGCTACTTCTCCGGCACCACACTCCCCGCCATGATGATAATGGACTACATCTCTGAAACTGTAAGCAAGCTCTCTTTTATAAGAGTTGCCTTGTCAGGCTGTGGTGGCGCACACCTTTAATCCCAGCACTCGGGAGGCAGAGGCAGGCGGATCGCTGTGAGTTCGAGGCCAGTCTGGTCTACAAAGCGAGTCCAGGACAGCTAAGGCTACACAGGGAAACCCTGTCTCAAAAAAATAAAGTAAAATAAAATAAACAAAATAAATAAATAAATTACGTTAAATTTAAAAAGAATGAAATAAAAGACATACTTGCATACTTGAGTAAGATATGCCCTGATGTGGGCACATGGAGAGAGAAAGTAAGCAATTATTTGTCTTAGTCTCTGAATCAACTTACATCTCCAAAGGTTACTGAGAAACCCTTTCTTCTCTTCGATGAGAGAGATAGGGGAGGTGACTCCAGAAATGCCTTGGATGGAGTTGTCATCTTGTTCCATTGAGCAGACCTTGGCCGTGTAGAGTTCCAAGTGGAGTGGGGACGGTGGACCCCCAACAAGCCTTCCATCTTCTTCTCCACCAGAGCCATTCTAGAGGAAAAGGGGTAAGATGAACTGCCAAGTAGAACTCAGTGCACCGTATTAAGTATGTACTACTAAGTACTTGGGACATGCTTAGACTTAAGGAGGAAACAAAACAAAACAACAACAAAACACTCAACTGGTTGTGTGTCTGAAATTCAAATTTAATAGTGTACTTTTCTTTGTCTTCTTAGTTTATTTGGGGCAGGTTCACTGGTCTCAGAGAACAAGAGTAGGGAAATCGCCATGGAGGCAGAGGGGGAGGGTCGCGGGACAGAGAGAAGGAGAGCTCACTCATGCAGGGAGAGAGAAATGAGCAGAGAGAAAGAGAGGGGGAGGGGGTGAGGGAGGGAGGGGGGAAAGAAAGAGAGGGAGAGAGCGAGCGAACAGGGAGGGCCTCTGGGGGAGGGGAAGCCCAGCCCCTGGGTTGAAAAGTTCAGGGCAGAAGACAGGATACCCAGCCATACCCTGTAAAAGGTAGGGACAGAGGGATACTGGGAGAATCTGGAGGCCAGTTCGGCTCTGATATGTTAAGTAGGCACCTCAGCCACTTGTTGGGTCTGAAACCCAACAAAAGGCTCTGGCCTTTGACTTTTGAGGTAGGACATTGAATTTGGACAGAAGGCTCTGGAGAGGAAACTTTAAATGGGGTCATTGAGCCAGAGGCGTGGTGATTGGATAGTCGGCCTTTAGTGATGGGTTGTCTTTCTGCTGGTAGAGTCCCGGGTACTCCCAGAAAAGCCTCCAGTGGAGGCCTTTGGAGCAAGAGAAGCTGAGGGTAGAGAGGAGGGTCCCAGATGGAGGGAGTAAGTATCCTGGGCTGGAGCACTGAAGGAGAAGGAGCAGGGCCGCCAGGCCTCAGTGGGAGCCTGGGATACTGGCGGCTCCCTTCTCTGGGCCTCCTTTTCCAAGTCTTTTCTTCCAGGCAGCCTAGCCATTCTGTGGGGGAAAACAGCTAAGCAGATAGGACAGCAAACCGGCGATTTATGTGGTGTGGGAACAGCTCCGGTTTCCCTCACTGTTTACCCAGCAGTATTTTTTAAAACAAAAATCAGCATGCGGGGAACCACAGCTGTGAATTATGGGCTCTGGCTGGGAGGGTCATGAGGGCGCCTCTTCCAGAGTGCTACCCACAAAGCTGTCCTCTCCCAGCTCTGTCCAGGTGGGAAGGGTAGCCCCAGGCAGGCCTTGTGAGGAAGGCCAGCATCCCTGGGTTACAGGTAAAGCTATGCTGGTCATCCTGTGGAGATATGAGAGCCCACATGGGTGCTCAAATAGCTGGAAGGAGACTTGGGAGACATGGGAAGTTAGAACCCTCCACCATGTGACATTGCCAGCTTTGCCTTGGAGGAACATGCCATGAGTTTGGCGAGGTCTTTCCATTTTTTCGAAAGAAACCAAAGTTTGGGGACGTTGAAGTTAGCAGTCTTTGAACTGCTTTTGCATTTACCTACTTATTCATTTGCTTAGTATGTGCACGGGCATCCGCACACATGCATTCACATACATGTACGCATGCCATGGTGAACATGTGGAGATCAGAGGACGACTTTCAGGAGTCGCTTCTCTCACCATGTGGGTTCTAAGAATCAAACTTGGGCTGACAGGCTAGGTACCGGCGCTTGTACCTGCTGCAAAGCCATCTTGTCAGCCTTCAAGTTTCAATGTTGAGACTGAGTTTAAAACATTGCTTGTCAGGTAAGAGGCCTATTTGGGGGGCGGGGGCGGGTCAGGAATAGTAAGTGATGCACACCTTTAATCCCACCACGCAGGAGGCAGTAGCAGGCAGATCTCTGGTCTATAGAGCCAGGCCAGGCCACGCAGGCTCCACTGGGAGGCTCTGTCTCAAACAAAACAAAACAAAAACATAAGTAAAGAGGCTTATGGGGCTGCCCGGGCATGGTGGCTCATGCCTATAATCTTAGTTCTTAGGAAACTGAGGCAGGGGGACTGTGCATTGTGGGTCAGCGTGTCTCAACAAAGAAAACAAAAAGGTTGTGGGAAAAGACCATCAAATCACGTTCCCAGAGTGGGGGAGCTGGAGAGATGGCTCAGAGGGTAAGAGCCTGAGGTCCTGAGTTCAATTCCCGGCAACCACATGGTGGCTCACAACCATCTATAATGAGATCTGGTACCCTCTTCTGACATGCAGGCAGAACACTGTATTCGTAATAAATAAATACTTTTTTTTTTTTTTACGCAATCCCCGGTGTTGTCTCTCTCCCCACTTCTTGGAGCCACCCACTGCTCACTAGGAAATCTGTAGGTTCAAGAACCTACCTCTGTTCTCACCAAGCACTTCTCAATGCTACCAGGTGGCTGTCATTTGCGTAAATGTCACATTTACAACCCTCCCCCCCCCCCCCCCCCCCCCCCCCCCCCGCTGCCCTGAAATAACCCACTTGTTTCTGGCATTGACCCTGAGGTAGCACAAGATCCTCTTTTTTTGTTTTTGCTTTTTGTTTGTTTGTTTGTTTTGTTTTGTTTTATTGGTAAGGACCTGAAGGTTCAAGGCTCAGGTGACTTGGTTATAAAGTTTCAGCCTTCGAAAGGGTTGGGGCCAGGACCTCTAATTACGTAACTACACCCACATTCTGTTATCCCATTAAAAAAAAAAATCCAGGCTCCTTGGGAGGCCACAGCCTGAACCAAATAAAAATTTCTGGATGGGACTGCAAATGGATGGGTTATTCGGTAAACAGAATATTCTTTGTAATTTAAAGTTAATTGAAAATCCATATGTTATTGGTTCTCAAAGGGGAAGAAGAAGGTGGATGAGCAATGAGGCTGAGCAAAGCCTGATGGTTCTCTGATGGTTCTTGAGGGCTGGGGGTGGGGATGCTCTAAAGGCACTGGAATGACCCCTGTCCACCTTCTGTTATCTTATAGCACTGTGCGGCAGCTCACACCCATCCCTTCCTGGCTGGCTGCAAAGAGGCAACAGTGGCAGAAAGCGGGGAGGCCCTGGCGCCTGCATACCATCTCTGTCTTTGTTCATTGCAGAGCAGCATTATAGGAAAAGCAGTAGCCCAGGAGGGCTGGGGACAGTTATTGTGACACGCTTCCATTTCTTTCACAAGCTGCTTCCATACTTCCAAGCTTCTGCTAAGCAAAGGGCCTTGGCGCTCACAGCATCAGGGTATCAGGAATCACAGCAGGTTGGAGATTCATTCAATCGTGGAGAAATCCGAGGCCCAGAGAGGTTAGGGCCTTGTCTAAGAGACGGGATGTAAGAATTTGGGTTTCTAATTTCCTGGCCTTTTTTTTTTTTTTTTTTTGTGGAGTCCCACATGGAAGCAGACAAAAAGATTCAAGGGAACTTAAAGACCCACAAACTGTCACACACACAGTAGACACTCAGGGTCTCTGGCTACAGAGCACTCCTCAGATCTCCCAGCCTGGGGAGCAGGATTGGTGGAATCCTGTGGAAGGGAACCCTTTAGTTCTGGGCAGAGAAGGGTCAGGGCAGCGGAGGCCCCACATGCGGCTTATGGTTTCATGAGTGTTGGAGTGATAAAAAAAACAAAAACAAAAACAAAAAACAAATGTGGTTATTCCCAGTTTGCAGCCTCCCGGAGTCGGTCTTATTCTAATTGAAGAAATAAACAATCTCCCCTACGGCGCTGTTAGCCTAGGACCCAGGCTTTAGCACTATCTGCTGGAGAGAACCGCAGCCTGGAAGGACTTCCTGCTTAGGGTAGACTAGCCAGGGAAAAGAGGGAGCTGGCCTTGCTTGAGCCTAGAGACGGTAGAACATGGGTGCACCAGCCAGCGTCTCAGTCGAGGAGGTCCTAGCTGGACCCTATAAGCCCTGTATATGGTCGACACATACGCATTACATGCCACGCAAAATAGAACCCAGATAGGTTCAGAGCATCAGTGCACTATTCATAAAAAAATGTTCCTAGACATCCTACTGTGTGTACCCATTCCCTACATAGTAGGGCCTCTGCCATCTGGTCAAAAATATCAAAGCAAGGAGGCGGACACACACACACACACACACACACACACACACACACACACTGGAACACACGCTGTCCTGTTGATTTCAGTCTGGGGTTATTTCTAGTGCTTAGTGTTTATACTGTGACCGTCTTTGCCCCCTCCCCTTTGGTCCTGCGATCCAACCTAGGGTTTTTTGAGTGCTTTGCAGTCTCTCTAGCTCTGACCTACACTCTCAACCCTTGGTGTTCTGAGACACAGTCTTACTGTGTAGCTTCCGCAAGTCTCAGACTTGAGGTTTTCTTGCCTCAGCCATCCAAAGCGCTGACATTACAGGAGTTTTCAAACCATGGCATTGGACTGGCTGTCAGCTTAACCCACACCCTAACTCCCATTTTCGGGTTACTTTTCTAGTTCTTAAACCTTCAGAGCAGTCCTGCCCTGGTCAAAAGGTTCCGCTCTGGGGTCGCTGTAGAAGCTCTAACTTACTGCAGTTGAGAAGAGGAGCCCTGTGTGCTGGAACATTTCAGCTAAGCTGTGTAGCTGTGAGTCCGAGGGCGCCACCTGGTGGCAATGGTCAGAACCACAACAGGTCTGCAAGGGGCCCAGGGTCAGAGCTCATTTCTAGGACCGCGGAACTTTTCTGATTCTAGAATGGTTCCGCCTGATGGGAGGTACAGCTGGTAGAGATGTTCTGTAGGCCTCTACTGATCTTGCGGTCTCGCCGCTGCTCACACTTACAGGGCAGAAAATAGAGTGGGCAGCAGAGTACTGAACGCTGCCCCTCCAGAAGAGCCTAAGAGAATGATACGCAAAACTCCGGAGAGCTGCATGGCTGTGTGCCTCCCAACACACACACGCACGCACGCACGCACGCACACACGACACCCCACAGGCTAAGAAGATACCTGGAACAGTGCCTGGCAGCAAAAAGCACAAGGCATGATTCTGTGGATGAAGTGTAAGAATATATTTGACCATCATAAATGTGTCAGCCATAACCAAAGGAGCAGAAAGTGGGTGTCAAGTGCAGTGTCCTCCCATCGTCCCTTGGTGATGGTTTTTGAGCAGCCACTATCTACCAGGTTGGCTTGGGCAAGGAGCCTTGAACATTGAAAGCCTGCACCCCTATGCTTTACCATGTGTGTGTGAGAGAGTGTGTATGCACTAGGGGTCAACTTTGGCTGTCATTCCTTAAGAGCAATCCGCCTTGGGTTTTCCTTTTTGTTTTTAGAGATGGTCTTTTTCACTGAGTCCTGGGGCTCATAGCTTAATTTACTCTGGCTGTCCAGTGATTTTAGCATACTCTGGCTGTCCAGCAAGCCCAGGGACACACCTGTCTCTGCCTCCCCAGTCTAGGATTACGGGAAGACACCCCCATGCCTGGCATTGTCATGTGGGTTCTGGGGGGATCAAACTCCCCCAGGGCCCTTTGTACAGCAGCCACCAGACTCTTGAGATGCGCTAAGCTTGCTGTGTCCGGGCAGGGTTCTTCCACTTAGCACAGAGCCTGACAGGTAGCTGTTCATCCATCCATCCATCCATCCATCCATCTTTGGAGTGGCTGATGTATCAAGGCCAGTGTGGCTAGGCTGCTAGAGTCACAGAGGCAGACACAAGGGCTCGCTGGCTACCTAGTTGTGAAGGCTATTTTTAATGTGTTCATTTATTCTTTTGTTTAAAAAAAAGTGTTTATCCTATCAGTTGGTGGGAGGAGACAAAAGAATGCTAACAGTTGACACCCCACACCCCACCCCACCCCCCCATTTCGCAGATGTTACTTCTATCTGCTGGACAAACCCTAGGGAAAGTGTTAGCCCAACTGTGTCTGGAAGTCCACAGGCACCCCCTGAACTCATTGATAAGACACAGCACCATCATTGCCACCCACCCCTTACAGACTTGCTCTGTGCCTGCCTGGGAAGCTGTTTGAGGGGTACCCTGTCTGCCTCTTCCTGGGGTGAGGGCATCCTCAGGACTCCGGAACTACTGTTTCTGGAGGGATCTGGTCCGTATGCTTGCCCATCCCCTATGTTATTGGCCACTGGTCCCTGCAGTCAGAGGGCAAGCTGAGATGATGCAGTGGTTCCATTGAGGCTTTCCAGTGTCAAGAATTACCCAGGAAACAGGCTCCAGGCACACCGAGAGGGATTATCTAGATAAAGGTTAGCCCCGAGAACCGGTGTGAAGGATTGCTTTAGTTAGGTAGATTAACCTGGGAGGATCCATCTTTTTTAACTGTGACCACCATTCTGTGGGTGGGCCTCCTGGGCTCTGATGGAATGCAGAAAACAAGCTAGGATTCAGTCAACACCATCTGTTCCGGAGTGTGTACTGCCAGTGACCTGCTGCCTCCATCTCTCACTGCCTTGACTTCCCCACCATGACCTGTTGTATCTTGAGCTGTGAGCTGGATACATTCTTTCTTTCTTTCCCCCCTTACTCTACGCAAGGCATTTTATCACAGCAACAGAAAGTTAACTAAAGGAGATGAGAATATAGAAACACAAAGCTCGGGACCCAGCAGCTTCCTCCTCCCCAAGCTCCAGACCTCCTAGAACCCTGGCTTCTTGTGTGCCTTTGAGGGGACTTCCTCAGCTCTGTGCTTGGGGGTCCTCAGAAAGCCTCACACCCCATTTTTAGCTGACTCTTCCTGATAAGCCCTTCAGGCTCCCCCTTTGTTAGGTGGGCTCACTCTTGCAAACACTTTTTACCGTTCGTCAGTGTGCAAAGTATGAAATGCAGCCTGTGCATGGACGAGCAGGACAGCTGGTTTCTTACAGACTTGGGTTCAAATCCTCACTGAGCCAGTTCCTGCCTGGGTAACCCTGAGAAAGTTTCTAAACCTCTCTGAGCCTTTGGGCAGTGTGATAAAATGATGACTGATGATATGCTGGTGCATACATGTGGGGCTCTCGCTGAGGGTAGCCCTAAAGTTCGCCTTCCAGGGAGAGGAAAGTGGGGGACCATCTCTGTAAGCTGAGATTCCAAGTTGCTTCTGAGTCTGGGTGAGGGGGGAGCAGGTGGGAGAACAGGCCACCCAAGTGGCTCTTCTAATGTGATGCTGGAAGAAATAGCCTTCCACACCATGGTGTGGGATCTGCTTCAGGAGCCCAGTCAGCTTTGCAGGAGAGTGGGTGAGGTGTGGGTGAGGGGGCTATTGTTCAGGGAGACTAGGTTCTCATCTATGCTGGACTGGGCAGGACTAAGGATAGGCCTGGGAGACAAGACTCAGAGAAGTCCCTGGGAAGAGAAAAGCGCGCGCGCGTGCGCGTATGTGTATGTGTGTGTACACAGCAAGGCTGGCCTATAGAGAGTAAGAAAATACAGAAAGGACCACTGGCTGGGCACGGTGGCGCACGCCTATAATCCCAGCCCTTGGGAGGCAGAGGCAGGCGGATCTCTGTGAGTTCAAGGCCAGCCTGGTCTACAAAGCGAGTCCAGGACAGCCGAGGCTACACAGAGAAACCCTGTCTCGAAAACACTAAACAAAACATAAAAAACAACAAACAAACAAAACAAAACAAAAAGAAAGAAAGAAGGAAAGAAGAAAAGGAAAAGACAAGACAGGACCACTGGGAGCCAGGAGGGAGGTGACGGCATGTCAGTTCTGGGTCAGAGGACAACCGCAGAGGCTGCACACTTACTGCTGCTGAGCATCTACACTGGGACCTGGGAGGGCCAGCCATGGAGGAGGGGGGCAGGCAGGAGGAAGAAAGAGAGAAGCATCCTGGGGTGGGCTGCAGGCATCGGAGGGGAGTGAGCTGGGCCGAGGGAGCAAGATGCTCAACATAAGCTCAGGTCAGGCTACAGCCTTAGTGCAGCTCCCTGGGGCATTTTTCTGCAGTGGTTATGGGTTCAGCAGGTCTCTAGGATCTGCTGTGAGTCACTGTTGTGGGGGCCCTGTAGGTCTAGGCTCTCATAAATCCAAAGAGGAGGGCACACTCTCATCTGGGCCAGCAGCCTGGGCGGGGGTGGGGGTGGGGGCTCGATATAGTCACTGCATAGACCACCCAATCAGAGCAGTCAATGCTAGGGTGGAAGGAAGAGCTGGAGGCGAGTGACCCCCTTTTTCCTCCTCTGAGGAAAGCTGGCTTGCCTGCTGGGTCTCCTAGCAGTGGCCTCTAACACATCTTACTTTTTTTCCCCCCTCTCTGTCCCTGTCTCCATCTCTCTCTGTCTCTTGGTCTCTCTCATGCACATGCGCACATGCATGCACGCGCGCATGCCTGCCTTTTCCCCCTCCCTCCCTCCTTTTCTACAGCCTCTTGCCTCAGGAGGCCTCTGGAGGGCTGAGGTGACAGGTGGGCGCCACCTTTCTTCCTTGGCACACTGTGAGAAGCCTTGAGATCTGGCTTTGCCCCTCGCTGGCTTGGTCAAGCCCCATGTCACCCGGGAGTCCCCCAAACTGACCACAGCCAACCCTGACACTGGTGAGCTGTGAAAATATACAGGAGCCAGCAGCAACATTCCCCATGGAAGTTCACGGTAAGGCCTCGGAATAGTCACCTCACTGCTGCTTTCCTGGGATGGGCAAGATGGCCTGGTGCCTCCCTGGAGACACAGAGGTTATCTGGGGGTCAAATGGGGGCACCTGGGGTGGCCTGAGGGCTTACATCTTCCCTCTACTAAAGGGGACCACTGTAGCAGCCACTTCTTTTTTTTTGTTGTTTTTGTTTTTGTTTTTTGAGTCAGGGTTTCTCTGTGTAGCCTTGGCTGGTCCTGGACTCACTTTGTAGACCAGGCTGGCCTTGAACTCACCAGGCTTCTGAGTCCCAAGCTTCTTCAAAGTCCTTCAGGGACCTAAGGTGTGGATGGAGCTGGCTGCTTCCTGTCTAGTCATCTGCCTCAGAACTGCGGCTGGGGCAGCAGAGAGCAGGGAGTACCATTCAGTTTAGGAGAGTTGTGGTAATGTGAGGAAAAGCAAGGGGGGGGGGGGCAGAGGGAAAGAAACTGAGTGTGGGCTGGAGAGCTGGCTCAGCAGTTAAAAGCACTTGTTGCTCTTGCAGAGGACACAGACTCCACTCCCAGCACCCACACGGTGGGTGGCTCACAGCTATGGGTCACTCCAGTTCCAAGGGATTTGATGTTCTCTTCTGACTTTCATGGGTACCAAACACACATATGGTGCATATACAAGCGTACGTGCCGGCAGAATATTCACACGTGAAGTAAAATGAATAAATCTAGTTTTTAAAAAAGGAGCTGGGTGTATAGCTTTCATCTTTTCCCTCTTTTGCCCATCAGAGATATTTCTGAATTCTGAATCCACCGGGACATCGCCATGTCTGTAGGGTGCCTGTCCTTGGCACTTTGGCTACTGTGGTGGTACCCTTAGGGTTTTTCTTTTTTGGAAAAGGAAGACTCTGCCTCTTGATGAACTCTGGGACCACTATTCTTACGGTTTCCCAATTGTGAAACCAAGACATCCAAAGCTTCAATCTTACCATGGCCAACTGGGACTAGAACCCTGCAGTGGTGGGAGTCACCCTGTGTCTAGGAGCTAGCCTAAGAGCAGGCAAGGGGATGAGGGCAAACTAGGCTAGGCAGGGCAAGTCCAGTTTCCAAATGCAAAAGGAACCATCTCCTGGGTAGAGTTTTGCCCTGAATGCCCACAGACATTCGATTCTGGTCTCAAGGGTCCAGCTTTGGTCTCCACAAGCTTCACCTGGCTAGCTTGGTTCATGCTGAGCGGCTTCCTGCCTGGACCTCTGTGGGTTGCTGGTGCCCCCTGCCGACCAAGATCGGTATGACATCCTCCTCGAGCCGCTGGTGCCACCACTCAGCGCCCAGCTAGCTACCCCTGCTAGCACAGCTCAGAGTTAGGAACCCTAACCCTAACCCTGACCTACACTCACGGGGCGTGAGAAGCGACGGGAAATTGGAAGGCCGGCCTTGTCACTAAGAGCATGACCTTTGCAGTGAGTTAGAGTAGGTCCGGCTTCTGAAGATGATGATTCGAGCTCAGCTTGTAACAGACCAGTAGGCAATGTCAGGAAAGAACAGCCAAGCTGGTGTGAGCTAGGGCCTGGGGAGAGAATGGAGCATGCGTGTTAGGGTCCCAGATTCAGGGATCCGGCCTGGGGACCTACACCACGAAAGGCAGGTGAGTGGACAGTGAGAAAGGACCAGGAAGGACAGAACACCAGAGTCGCCACAGCCATGACTGAGCCTGACAAGGTGTAAAGGGAGCTGTTGGGTGCGGGGGGAGGAAAGGGGGGAGGGAGAAAGTTCTATGTAGGTGGGTAGATGGCTCCAAGACATGCCACACCAGAGCTGCCTTCCTTCCTTCCTTTGTGCCCCCTGGGGCCAGGAAAATTTCTTACAGAACAGAAAGCAACCAGCGAGTGGTAAAAGATACTGCCCAGGGAAGAAGGCACGGGCTTGTCCTGGCGTTAACATGATTTAGGAGATACACAGGTCAGCCCCTCATGACTGAGAGCCATCCTGGAATGAATCTCAGTGGCCATTTCTAGGCAAAACTGGCTGATGAGATGAAATAGCTCAATTGCTGACCATTAAGTCATGAAGGCCACGGCCGTTGTAAATCTCCCTCTCACTGCAGCCTTGGTCTGCATGGAGTATAAGGCGCTGCCAGGACCAGCCACCTTTGTGGGAAAGGACACACACACACACACCACAGAGGTATGCACACATACAAGTAATTGTGTCTCCCTGGCAAGGTGGCTTGGAGTGAGGTGAAATTATCATAAGTTGTGCCTTCGTGTCTTTTCTTGCACGTCGTGGCCCCAGTTTGGTCTCCACTTTCAGAAATGCCTTTCTTGGATGGAGTGACAGACTGGGCTCCCTGGCCAACCCCACCCAACTCCTTCCTGGGGATCATCCGCTGTCTCCCACACTTGGCACCTAGATGTGAGACATCTCTAGGGGGTCAGGAAACTGCTGTTTGCTTTGTGTGTGAGGAAAATTTAAGTGAAGACAGGGGTAGAGATTGTAGCCGTTGGGACAGTTCCAGGCAGAGGGATATGGGATTAGGGATCCTGGGAATTCTTGGAGTTTATTTTCACTTGGGGAAGGGGTTGGGGGGGAGGGGGGAGCAGACAGGAAGACGCTGAGAGGTCTGTCTAGGACACTGGGCCTGCAATTCTGCCCGTAACCACTAGGTGAGTGTGTGGATCCCAGGCATTGTGATCGGAGCCCCTGCAAGGGAATGCCTGGTATTTCTCAGAATTCAGCCTCCTCTAGTGCCATACTGGCCAGCTTTTAGTTCTTACTGTTCCTGTGACGTCTGTGGTGACACTGTAACTGAGAGGCAATTCCCTGGACAGATTCTTGGGAAGAGCCAGGAGCCCTGAAAGGTGGCAGGCAGCTGCTTCTCCCATCTTCACAGCCCCAGACATTGACTGAGCCTCAGAGCACCCTTCCGGAAGATCCTAGCGCCCAAAGGTGCATCCCAAGCTGTACTTCAGGCCCTAAGAATAGGCCTTTCTCTGATTCCATAGCAGGGGATGGGGTGTGGGGTACAGTTCGACATCTCCCCCACCCTGGGGGAAAATTGAGAGAAAAACAAAAACCTCGATCTCAAACTTACTTTCCAGAAAAAAAATCAGGCTGTGTGCACGGGCTGGGGTCTACCCAGTGGTGTGGGTAAGCCGCGGGTGATAGTGTTTCCGAAGATTAAAACTCTTCTCCTGTCTCTTTGCTCAGGCCCAGCTCTCGGAACTGGGTGGGCTTCTCTTCCTCCTCTCCCAGCATCCCTGCCCCCTCCCGACTGCCACAGGCAGGTGACACCTGTATTATTGCTAAGGGTTAAAAAGCCTCCAAATCAATAAAACCCATTAATGAGTGTTGGTACCTCGAAGGCTACAGATAAATCCCTTCCAGCCGGCGAGTTCAGTCCCATAAAACAGCGCTCCCCTTTCCATTCCTGCATCCATCTGATGGAAAATGTGGAGAAATTTTAAAAAGGTGACTTACTAATTGCCTGTAAAATAAAAGGCAGATGGGAGCTTTATTACAGCCGAAGGAAGTCGGGAATATTAAGGTAAAATGTCAAATAACAATTGATTTTCCTTAGACATAAAGGGACGATTTATGGCTTCCTAGTTAGTACAAATGAGAAATTATTTGAAGTTCTAAAAAGTATGAGGAGAAATAAAGATTAAATAGAAGATGAAATCATAGAGGGTTCCTCCCCCCTCCCCCCGGGGAGGTGACTTCAGTGTCCCCAGAGACTAGAATTCATGTGGCTGGCGGGGGGGGGGGGGGGGGGTGCTGTGCCAAGCCAGATGAGGCTTGTCTTGGCCAGTGAAGATTCACCCTGGAGTATCCAAGGCATCTGTGCTCTGCTTTGTGTTTGAATTAAAAAAAAAAGGGAGCTAGGGAGATAAGATGGTAGTTGGGGCATTTAGACTAAAGAATCTAAGATCAGGGGAGCTGGGATTCTTGGAGATACAGATCTTTCCCCCCATAAGTGGGTATTGGGGACCTATGCAAAGGAAGAGGGATTTGGCTTCTCTGAGGCTGTGGTAGCATACCATCTAGTGGGGTGTCATCGCTCTGGTTCCTTACGCCACAGTGCTGCCTTGGGTCCCGTGGTAGCCCTGCCTAATCTGGACACTCAGTGTCAGAGGAGAAGAAAAAGGCCTCGCCTCCTGGCTGCCAGACCCATGCTGAGGCTGGTCTCAGACGAGGTCCCCAAAATCTGACCTGAGAAAGGAACTAAGGGGAATGTCAGTGGGTTGATGGGAATTCTTGCACGCTCAGAAGAAGTGTGAGGAAGTGAGGGGTGCAAAGAGAGAGGCAGGTGACCCATGTTGGAGACAGGAGCTCAAGACTGTAGAATCCACAATCCATCCAAAAGTCACTGATAGAGGCTGCTGGTGAGGCGGCGTGGATTCCCTGACACGGCCATGGGGCTCACTGTGGGCCAGAAGTGAGGTCGGGGTTGGGAGCTCTAATATTGATGGGGTCATGGGTGATGTGGGTGGGACACACAGCACGTGCCTGTGTGGGTGAATATAGAAGTGTATGCCAACCCACTAAATTTCTTCCACATGTTTATTAGATATCCGAGTTTACCAAAGAGAAAGGCCAAGGCCTGGGAAGTTTGTATAAGAAGCAGGGGGTCGGCCCGGAACAGCCTGACTTCAGGTTGTATTCCAGTGCCCTAGTATATATAGCCTTCCTATAGTAAGGCTGATGGGACACATGGGTCTAGGAACCCCTAAATGGGCTAGGCATGCCAATGGCCAGATATCAAGAACCCCTGGTCCCTCAGCCACCCCAGGCCTTAATGAGTCTTTTTGGTTGGTGGGTTGTTTTTTGTTTTATTTGTTTTTTGAGACAGAGTTTCTCTATGATAGCCCTGGCTGTCCTGGACTTGCTTTGTAGACCAGGCTGGCCTTGAACTCACGGTGATCCATCTGCCTCTGGCTCACTCCCGAGTGCTGGGATTAAAGGCCTGCGCCACCACTCCCGGCTGCCTTCATGAGTCTTATTACTACACCGCAAGAGCTCAACAAAGGAAAAAGGACTCCACAGGCTGGTGCAGGCCCAGATCAGACATGCTTGAGGAGAGGCATCTGCACTGTGGCTCCCTGGACTGTCACAACACCCGTTGAGTCCCAAGGAGATGCTGGCAGGGACATGCCTGGGATATAGAGTCCTGTTTCCTTAGCTGCTCGGGTTAAGGAAAAGTGTTTGAGAGGAGATGGGAGAGGAAAGGGAGCAGCGAGCAGCCCTAGGAGCAGGTGGCTTTCTCCCTGAGGCAGATGGGTCACATTTAAGAAGAGCTTCAGGGGCCTCAGAGACCAAGGAGCTCAGAGAAGACCCCACACAGCCTACTAAGGGGAGGTGAGTCCCTGTGAGAAAAAGGCAGGCAGCTGGGGACCATGGGCTTGTGTGCTCTGGTCTGCGTGAGCCTCCTGAAGCCAGCAATAGCCTAATCCTAAGGAAAAGTGTCCTTCTTTACCCCTACATGGAGACAAAAGCTAACCCTGCCCCGTTGTGGCTTTCTATGACTCAGTTTCCCTCCCACTCTATTAAAGTCTTACTACTGCGATAACAGGTGACCACAGGTTTTTGTTTGTTTGTTTGCTTGCTTGCTTGTTTTGTTTTTCTGAGACAGGGTTTCTCTGTGTAGCCTTGGCTGTCCTGGACTCACTTTGTAGACCAGGCTGGCCTCGAACTCACTCACAGCGATCCGCCTGCCTCTGCCTCCCGAGTGCTGGGATTAAAGGCATGCGCCACCACGCCCGGCAGGTGACCACAGATTTTTAAGGCAACAGATCTTGCAAACCTAGAGGCAGCTGGTTTGCAGGCAGGTAGGGAAGTACCAGGCTGCCTTCCTGACCGAGGTTGAGGGGGAGGGAGGGTCCATCTCCTGCCTCCTCCGACTGCCCCTTCTTGGGACCCCGCACCATGCTCACTAGTGTTGGTCTCTTCATCTTTCCTTTGACTTCCTCAGATCTTTGATTATCTTGGGTTACCTCTGTCTCAACAGCCATAGTTTGGGTGGGGAACAGTTTGAGACAGGGCCTTGCTATGTAGCCCAGGTTGGCCCAGAACCTGAGTGCTGGGATCACAGGTGAGTGCTATCACACCTGGCTTACTAGGTTTCATTGAACAGACCGAGCAGGCTTTTTTTTTTTTTTTTTTTGCCATTGTTTCCCTAGCTGTGTGACGAGGCTGGCTCCTTTAACTCCTTCAACCTGAGTTTCTTCGTGGGAGGGCATCTTGCGGTAGCGGGGAATTTTCATCCTATTTTAGCCAAGTGGTGTGGGCTCCCATGTATGTGGAGTGTGTATTTAATCTTCTATATTTTGGATGAGTTCCTAATCCAATAAATGCTTAGGAAATTTCTACAGAACAGATTAATTTTTACTAGGAAAAAAAATATAATTGGCCGATGTTAAGGCTACTGCCCCGACAGATCCTGCCTTGGTCATCTATCTGAGAAAGCGAAAGGCGTGATCGGCACGCTCATAAATATGCCATCTTCCCCTGGGCCCCGAGAGCACTCCGCAGAGGCTTCCTGCCATGATTTATTCTTCATTAATAAGCTCTGTGCTGTATTAGGACCAGATTTACGACCCTGCCTCGCTAATATTTCTGACATTTCATCTGAAAAGAATTCCAAACGAAATCGTGGGACGGTTACCACAAATCCCCTCCAGTGCTCCCCAACACTGCACGCATCTAAGGGAGCTGCTGGGACGAGGTAGCCCAAGAAAGAGACAAGAGGTGTTTCAACTCAACTTGGAGGGGGGTGGGGCGGGGGAACTTGACTGGGTCTGCAAGCAAGCAGCTCAACAGGTGAGCAGCTTAGGGTAGAAGACATCAGGACACAAGCAGAGCAGGGGTGGTGGCAATGGGACTGGCCATGTTGATTAGTGGTTGGCAGGGGTAGCAGGTTCATTCATTCATTCGTTCGTTTGTCCGTTCCACAAAGTTTATCACTAATACATGTCACTTGGTGCTTGGAATGCAGCAAACAGCAAAGATGGCGATCTCGGGCTGGGCATGTGATGCCTGGGCAGAGGGGTCAGGGGCAACAAAATAGAGCATGAGAGCCACAAAGAAGGAAAATGGGCTCCCCAAGAGTACAAGAGACCAGACTCAAACCAAACCAAACAAGCTGGTGTGACGGCACACTGTAATCCCGGCACTGTGGAGGCTGGCACAGGAGGACCAGTGTGGGTTCAAGACCAACTTGGATGACATAGTGAGTGAGCCCCCCAAAAAGGAAAGCAGCACGTGGGAAGAGGAGGCAAAAGGATCAGGAGGAGTTCGAGGTCCTCTTCAGCTAGGTCACAAGTTCCAAGCCAGCCTGGGGCCTCTGGGAGAGCCTGTCTCCCAAATCACAAAACCAAACCTGAACAACACAATGGCACAGTAAATAGAACCAAGTGGGCAGGTGGGCAAGGTGACTGGGGCGGGGTTTCAGACTCCTCTGCCACAGGTACGATGGAGACTAAGTCATGTGATCACACAAAGGGACTTGTGTCAGCTTGCAAAATGCATACCACACTCACTGAGGGACCTTCAAAATACTGTCACCTTGGGGTCCCTGCTGGAAGGTCTGTTTCAATTGGCCTGGATGCAACCTTAGACTCAGACTTGGGTCAGGCACTCCAAGGCCAGGCTCAGGCGTGGAAGGCAGGCGGCCTGGGGTGGGCTCCAGCACAGTAGCTCCTCTGGCTTCCATTTTCAGTGTGATGACTTTCTGCTTCATGATTTCAGAGGGGAGCTGAAGCCAGGCAGCGCATCTAGAAATTCTGCATCTGATTCCCGTGGAGGGCTCTGGGCCCCACCACTCTCTGGCTGGTCCTCTTGACCCAGACAGCTCAGATCGTCTTAATGCCAGGCCATAGCTCTTGAGACCATTTGCTTAGAGACATAGAACTCAAATAGAGTTCTGTGTCTCGTCCTCTCCCCCTTCTTTTTGATTTTGTTTTTTTTTTTTTTTTTTTTTTTTTTTTTTTTTAATACAGGGTTTCTCTGTGTAGCCTTGGCTGACCTGGACTGGGATGGCCTCGAACTCACAGCGATCTGCCTGCCTCTGCCTCCTGAGTGCTGGGATTAAAGGCATGCGCCACCACAGCCTGGCCCGGTTTGCTCTTTCTCCTTTCTTTGTGGTTTGGTTTTCTGAGACAGGGTTTCTCTGTGTAACAGCCCTGCCTGTCCTGGACTCACTTTGTAGACCAGGCTGGCCTTGAACTCAGAGATCCACCTGCCTCTGCCTCCCCAGTGCTGGGATTAAAGGCGTGTGCCACCACACTCAGCTGAAGGGGACTCCTGATACCACCACAGCTCACCAGCCCCCGAAGAAACTTTCAGGTTCCTGAATGACACCTAGTCTGTGCCCTATAGCATTCGAGCACAGTGGAACCAACACCCACCTCACCCAGCCCTACCTGACATTGAGCACACAAAGGAGGCAAAAGTGTGGGCCGGACAGAGCATCTAGGGTTTGTTCTGCAAGACCCAGTGGGCCTGGAGCGCACACTGCTGCTTTGTACTGAAAAGTATGCCTGGAGGTCGCCATAGCCAAAGTGATCTCTTTCTCTCTTAAAAACCAGTTTCATTTTTAAAAATTCATTTTGTGGACACACGTGCAGGGGTGTGGGAATATACGGGCACGTGGGTGCCACACATCCATGCGAAGGTCTCGGTCTCTCCTTCTACCGTGTGTGCCATCAGGCTTGGAAGCAGGCCTCTTTACCCACTGAGCCACTCACCCACCACCAGTGGTGATGTCTGTCTTCTTGCTCAGCATGGAGGGAGGCAGGAGGAAGGAAGCTAGTTGGCCGCCCTGATTCTGCTCACAGTGGGGCTCCAAGGAGAGACAATGGCACCAGCTTCCACTCCACCCCCACCCAGGTAGAGACTAAAGGTAAGTGAACTACAGGGGGAGAAAGGGAGGCAGGGAGAAGCTACCTAAAGAAGCCCAGGAGGGCTTCCTGGAGGAGGGGGAGAGGTCAAGGTTGAGGGAATGAGATCTGAGACAGGGTTTGGGGATATTAGAAGGGACACAGATAGGGACTGTAGGAGAGCCCACAAGAGGGCTGCTTCCAAGCCAAGATGATCTTTGACACCAGATTCAGGCAGGCCCTTGGACATCGGCTGTGGGATCCATAGTAGCTTCCTAAGCAGAATTTCCCTGAGACTTAAAGGAGGGACCTAGGCAAGAGCTGGGAGGTGGAGGGAGGTCACCAGGCCGGTACTGGGAGATGCAGCTGCTCCTGCCTGGTTGCTTGGGACTGGATCCTGAGCCGCCATCACAGAGTTCACAGATCCTCCGGAAGGCTGGGAAGAATGGATGAGGTCAAGGATGGCGGAAAACACAGTACTGACACCATGGTTGCTATGCTTTGAGGCAGAAGTGAGAGGCCAGTAGGCAGCTGTTGCATGACAACCAGACCCACCGGATCCCAGAGTGGACCAAGAAAAGGGATGAATCCGAGAAAAATGATGGGATTAGGAAAGTGCGTGGAAGACGTGTGTAAATCTTACTTTATAGGGGGTGGGAACTGGCACCCAGATGATTTGGGTGACTGGTGCGACTGGTCCAAGGTCACGCAGCTTGTGGGAGCTGAGACTTTAACCTGTGTCTAACCCTGAGCTGAGGCCACTTTTCTGGCTCACTCTGCCCCCTTCTCCCAAGTGAACTTTTGCCTCATCGGGTGCTCTTGGCCACCAAAGGGGCGTGTCCAGCCTGTGTCGTCTATAGCTTTGCACACCTGCTGCGAAGCTGCCCACTGGGTTGGGCACCTGAAAATGGAGTCCTTGGTGGTCACTAATTCGGGGTCTCTTTCCTCAGCGCTGTCACTTTGGACCACACGTCGTGTACGTGTGTAGGTCAGAGGGAACCTTGGTAGGGGTGTGTCTCTCTTTCTACAGTGTGGGTGGGTCCTCGCTATCAAACGCAGGTCCTCAGTCTTGGCAGCAAGCACCATCATGCTGGTCCCAAAATTTCTTCTTTCATAACTAGTTCCTGAAGAATTGGTTCTGACATTTGTCTAGAAAGCCCCAGTAGTTTAGAGCATGGGTACTAGGGTTGGCCCTGCCACCTGCTGCTAATACCTCACTCAGTGCAGACCCTCTCTAGTCAAGGTCCCTCCATCCCTGGGAATTGGGGTCTATACGCCACTGTTGCAGGTCCACAGATGGCCACCAGGTGGCAGTCTTCAGCCACAGTTCTCACAAAAGAACCCTGGCGGGAGGTGTGTGCCTTTGTTGGTAAGCTGTCCTTCTGCATCCTGGCTCTGGTCTTGTGTAGACTCTACACTGATGTACCATCCGTCCCTCACTCCTTGTCACTCTCTGTCTTCAAGCCTTTCGGTAGCTGAGAACTGGAAGCTACCAGTAGCATCAGTAGTAGTTACTGCTATGTCTGGAATCATTGAATTATCAGCGTCAGACAGACTTCAGAGGGCTGGGCACTGTGAGTCTCAAATTGAAAACAAAACCCGTGTGATCTTGGACAAGCTCCCTAACCTTTCTGCCTCAATGTCTTTACCTAAAACGGGGTAAGGACGTCTTGCTTTGCCAGGCGCGGTGGTGCATGCCTGAAATCCCAGCACTGGGGAGGCAGAGGCAGGTGGATTTCTGTTACTTTGAGGCCTGCCTGGTCTATAAAGTGAATTCAGGACAGGCAAGGCTACACACAAAAACCCTTCCTCAAAAAACCAAAAGAAAAGAAAAAAGAGTGTCTTGCTGGGTAACTGTTTAAAGGAGACAAGTGCCTGTCACACAGGTGTTTTGTACATGTTTGAGTCACGATTTAGTTTTACACAGGGCAGGCAGAGGTTGGATGAGGGCAAGAGGCTTGTCCAGGTGACACAGTGAGAGAGGGCTGGATGTATACTTCGTTTCCTGTTTCCTCACCCTCAACTTACCACAGTGTGTGAGTGTGTGTGTATGTGTGTGCGTGTGTGTGTATGTGTGTGCATGTGCACATGCACTCCCAATCATGACTGCGCATGTCCATTTGTGTGTGTGAGAATGGGCATTCACACGCAGGCCAGAGGACAACCTCAGAAGCTGTTCATCTTGGTTTTGTTTGGCGTGAGTGTGTGCGTGTGTGTTTGTATGTGTGTGGGAGCATGCCTGTGCCGTGACATAAGTGTGGAGGTCAGAGGCCATTTTCGGACATCAGTCTTTCATCTTGTTTGAGACAGAGTCTGTCTTGCTTACTGCTGCACACTGCAGGCCAGTGACCCTAAGATGGCTCTGTTCCCCATCTCCCTTTAGAGGTGGCCTCTGGCTCCTGGCACTCAGGTTGTCAGGCCGATACAGCTTTGTCACTGAGCCGTCTCCCCCGCCTCTGCCTTTGTTTTGAGATGGGATTGTTCACTGGGACCTGATCTCACTAATTAGGCTCTCCCTGACTGACCCAATAAACTCCAGGAATCCTCCCTGGAGCTGAGAACACAAGTGCAAGCTGCCATCTTTCCTTGGGCACTAGGGTGGAACTCAGGCCCTGACGCTGCCTTCAAGGCGAGTGTTTGATGGATGCAACCACTTCCTCAGTCCTCTCCAGTTCAGTGTTCTGGTTTTGGCTTTGTTTTCCTATAAAGGAAAAAAAAATCAAAATTCTAGAAGATAGGAAAATGACAGCCAACGGTGGCTTTTACTGGCCAAAAGGCCAAGCTCCTGGCTTGGGCACAGAGCTCCTGGTGTGTGCTGGCTCTGCAGGGTAACTGTGTCTACCCTACACCTTTGCCTCTCTGCTGCCGGGTGGGATCAGACCGGAAGGATTTTGGCTAGTCCAGTGTCAACCCTGGGCGGGGGCGGGGGTGGGGGTGGGGTGGGAGGGTGGACACCAGAGAGCCATGGTGTCATCTCCTACACAACAGGGAGCTGTTCTCCAAAGAAGTCAGGGCTCTTACACTTCACCCTAAACTGGGATGGGGGGTGGGGCTCAGAAGTCTGCTCTACTTCCATGTGCTGTTAGGGGCTTTTGAGAAATCTCTTCCTGATTTGTAAATAGAGGGAATTAAGTGACATTGTTTGGGGTGTGCTTCTGGCTCCCCAGGGCCCTTGTGTGTTTCTGTCAGCTATGACTAAGAGCATCCGAGGGAAGGCCAACACGGGAGGCAACCACTGTGAGAGAAAGGTAATATGTGCTGGCCGTGCTCACACTCATCAGGGCGTCTTGGCATGGGTGCCCTCATAGAGACTCTGGCCCGAACAGGGGGCCTCAGCTGTCCTCTGAAATGGATCTGCCACTTGCACCCTGCCCCCCTCCCCGCCTCCCCCAAGGCCGGGTCTCGTTTGCCACCTGCATTTTTAGACACATTCCAAACTTTTCAGCAAATTACAATGTTTGCCAACTGGCCGTCTGGGGCCCGGGAGAGACTATTTATAGCACACTGGGATGTTGCCATTCCCAGAGAAGCCTGGAAAGAAACTGGGCCAGCGCTGTGCCCAGGAGTGGCATCCTGTGGCCTGGGGGGAAGAATGGGGTTCCTGCAGCAGGGAACCAAGCTGGATTTGAGGGGGGTGTCTGTGGAACATCAGGGGATACCTCCTGCTGCTTTCCAGGACTCCATGATGCATCAGCGCAAGCTCTGTCAAGGTCAAGCCTCACCGCAGGTCAGCTCTTGGTCATGGGGTGGGGTGGGGTCACTGCCCCATCTCGATTCATTTCTTTCCTCCCTCACATGCTCTTTGGGTCCTGAATTCCTTAGAGGGTCAAGTCACCATGGCCATGCTTGGTGTTCCCTGTGGGTGCAGAGGGTGGATGTGAGGCCCCAGTCATATCTTGTCATGCTGCAGGTGCATAATAAATGTTTGTGTTCCTGTCCTGCTCAGTGTGGGGCACTGTGGCACCCAAGCGGAAGATAAAAACACATACGGTCTTTCCCAGATACTCCGTCTCAGGCTTGGAGGCCATAGTGGAAGGAGAGAATCAATTCCATAATATTGTTTTCTGACCTGCGCACCAGTTGCCACTTGCACACACAGTCAAACAAACAAACAAACAAACAAAACCCACCCCAACAAAAGCCTAGACAGTCTCTGAGCTCTGCTGTTCTTTTCCCAATAACTCCCACTCGGGTGCTGAGGCCACCTCACCATGGAAGGGACGAAACCCTCCCTGTATCCTATGTCACGTCTTCTTTGTTGCTTTGTGCTCTGCATTTTCTGTCATCAGCAAGTGTTGCTTTTTTCATTAAAAAAGAAAATTTTTAAAAAATTAAAAATATGAAATGCTTCATGAATTTGCAGTGTCATCCTTGCACAGAGCCTATGCTAATCCTAATCATTCCAATTTTAGGACATGTGCTGTCGAAACAAGCATGGAATTGAAATTTTTGTTTTGTTTTTTTGAGACAGGGTTTCTCTGCTTAGCCTTGGCTGTCCAGGAATCACTTTGTAGACCAGGCTGGCCTCGAACTCACAGTAATCCGCCTGCCTCTGCCTCTTGAGTGCTGGGATTAAAGGCGTGTACCACCACCTCCCAGTGTTGGACTTTAATTTTTTAATTTAATTATCTTTGTCATTAAAAAGAAATCCCCCTTGGCTGGGGATATGGCTCAGCTGGTAGAACACTTGACTGGAGTGCACGAAGCATGCATGAGGCTCCAGGTTTGATCCCCCAGCGCTGCAGGAGACTTGCTGTGATGAAGCACACTCCTGTAATCCCAACACTCAGCAGGTAGACACCACAGGATGAGAAGGTCTGGGTCATCCTCAGCTACTTGATGTGTTCAAGGTCCCGAGGCCAGCCTGGGCTACATAAGACTCTCTCTCAAAAACAAGTCAAAACAAAAGCACAAAGCAAGATATTCAATACTCACTGACGCTTAAGTGATCCAACCCTGAGGTAGGAGCAGGGAAAGAGACAGAGGATGTAGGGATTAAGTTTAAGTTTATCGGCTGTCTCTTGTCCCCTAGCACCCTGGACAGTACATAGCCTGCTGTGTTTATTTATTATTTTTGAGACAGGGTCTCACTATGTAGTTCTGCCTGGCCTAGAACTTACAGGGATCTGCCTCTCTCTGCTCTCTGGGTATTGATATTAAAGGCTTGCACAGCCATACACAGCCCTTGTTATTTTATTCTTTGTATCAGGGTCCTGCTAGGTAGCCTAGGTTAGCCTTGAACACACGGTCCTCCTGCATCTGTCTCCCAAGGGCGAGGATGGCAGAGGTGCATCACCGAGCCCCACAGTAGAGAACCCTGGACTGAAAGGCTCCATTTGATGGGGAGGGGAAACAGGACAAGGAATGAGAACGGAAAGCTCCTGGTACGTGAGCGAGAATGTGGTTGACACTGGTGCCCTGGGAGCAGAACCCAAACCTGCCAGCTTTGGGCAAAGCTTTTCTCACACTGGCTTTTTCCTCGGGCAGCAATGGGTTCTTCTGATAAAGTTCCGAGTCCTTTCCAGAGGATCAATCGTCATACCCATCGCTTGCCTGCGGCACCCCCCCTCCACTCCCCCCCCCACCCCTCCCCCTTGCCATTGGCTCTGGCCACACATACGGGTCCTCAGGACCCTTGCACCGCCTGTCTCCTCTGCCTGAAACTGAAATTCCCTGTGGTGTTAAACATCGATGGTGTATGGCTCAATCCCTGGTTTACAAATCTGTGCTTCCGAGGAAGGGGCTCGGCCTTAGCAGGCTGTTCTGTCTGCAGCCGTGCTCATCCGCTTCTCTCCCCTTCTCCTGCTCTTAGCACCCGCCAACAGCATGTACTTCCGGTTGGCTTGGTTATACTCTCAGCCTGCCCTGCTTAGTCAGACTAAAGCAATGCTGGATAACAGCCCCCACCCCAACACTCCCACCCCCACCCACCTCCCACCCCGCCTCCTCCATGATGCTCAAAGGCCCCAAGCACCAAGCCCGGGCTTTTCTCACTGGCAAGGGAAGGGCAGCTCCAGGCTGGGTCTGGGTTTGGGTTCTATTCTTGTGTCTCTTCTTTGGACCAGCTGGTCCCTAGCCACCGGCTTCTCATGGAGACTTGTGGGAGTCTCAAAGCCGAGGTTTAGGGGATCAGCGAGATCTTCGCATATCACTAACACTCTAAGTAGACTACAGTGTCTCTCCAGGCCACTTTTAGTACTGATAGCAGACGTAGATTTCATACTGTGAAATAGGAAAAGAGAGAAGGTACAAGACCTTCCTGACGGAATACAAGCAGTGCCGTCTCCAAGTAGAACACACATGCCATGTGGCTGCGCTGTCCCTCAGCTTTATTCCCCTCAATTAAAACAATTCTTGGTATACCATAAGGTGCAGTAATGACTCGCTGAGTGCAGCAGTGAGCAATCCAGTCAACATGTCTCCCTCCCTCCCTTAACTCTCCTGGACCCACCTATCCATCCCGAAAGCTGGCAAAATGTGGGGAGGGGGACCCTTCCCGTGCTCCCTTGGGATCCCAAGCTCAAAAGCTTCATGTCACCTTGCCCACCTGCCCACCCACCCTCAGGGGTCCCCAGAAGCAGCCATTAGGGGGATAGGGGACTCAAAACCTGACCTTGCTTTACAACGTGACTGATGTGTTTCGCTGCCCCAGCCTGAGCATGGGTGGGGTTTCAGTCAACCGCAGGACCCTGTTACAGGGGCCAAGGGCGACACTTACCTGGTACCCTGACTGTTGATGGGCTGGCCAGGTTGCCTTGGAAAAGGAAGAGGTGACTATGAAGCACAGCAGTAGCTGCAAAGGGTTGTGTTGTCACATGGCGGTGACCTTAGATACCCCCAGAAGGTATGAGTTGGTGGATGAGGAAAGTTGTGACTGTTGCAGCTCATAAGTGAACAGGTACTGAGAACGATCATGTGTGCCTAGCACCTACACGCCCCTACACCCGGGGAGAAGCTAAGGCCTGGGGCGGAGTGTTAGCCAGAGTCTAGAAGGCAGGATTGCTAATGCTTATGTTCTTGCAAGTTCTAAATACGTTTAATAACAAAACCCAAACTGCAGCTCCAGAGATGGCTCAGTAGATAAAGTATGAGGACCTGAGTTCGAATCCTCAGAGCCTCATAAAGCCAGACTCAGCAGCATGTGTCTATAATCTCCGTGCTTTCATGGCAACATGGGAGATGGAGACAGGAGACTTCCTGGAAGCCAGCTGGTCAGCTAGCCTGGCACAGGCAGCATGGACAACAGACCCTATCTCAACTAGAGTGAGAGGAGAGGGGACAATCTCGCGCGCACACACACACACACACACACACACACACACCATGCACACCATACACACATACCACACACATTACACACACACCATACATATACACATCACACACACACACACACAAACAAAAACCAACTGGTGAGTGAGATCCTTGGTGCCCCTACCCAGAAAACAGAGGCTCTGCATCTCCATGCAGGGTTTTCTGCACCCTACTCTCCTACCCAAGGACCAGGCATTTGTTTACTAAACATCTCGGGGTGAGTTCTCACCCCCGATTTCACCAATTATAAATTGTACTTGTTTCTCACCGCAAGGTAATTTGTGTTGACTGTGGGCTGTGACGACAGTAGCACCATCCAAGCTCACCACAACCTCAGCAGAGAGGAGGGTGGGGGCCAGTACAGCGCTGTGGAGGCGGCAGAGGCACGGAGGCAGCCCTGCCACCTTCCTGTTTGTCAGGCAAGAGAGGCAACACGCAATGGGGGGAGCGGGGTCACTGCTCAGGGCAGTCTTGTGACACTAGAGCCAGAGGTTCCCGGGGGACCTGAGAGGCCTTCCATTTCTGAAGCAAGCCCTTTGGTCAAACTTGTCTTAAGGTTGCTGATTGGGAAACAAAAGTGGCTTCTTCAAAGCCATTGATGGGTCTTAGCAGGCTATGTGACAGAGTTGTTTAAATGAGCAGCTACTGTGCATGTTTCATTGAAACCTCTTGGGTGATAGATTGCCAGCCTCATGACCCTGAGCTGTCTGACAATAAAGCTGTGGCCTGTGATGCTAGGACCCACACTTGATCCACTCAGCAGCCACGCTTGCCCTAACAGGAGTTAAGAGTTAGGGGATGGGGGAGGGGGGTCCAAAATGACACCCAGTAAGCTGCTCAAGGGACAGCAGAAGCTTGCCCAGACTCTAGGTAGTAACCCTCAACTTCACTGTCTTCTATGCCCTGCACCCCAATGCCCCACTGTACCCTGGGATTGGCCCTGAGCTGCCTGCTAAGCACTGCTGTTCCTCCTGAAACAGGTTCCTGTCACTGGGGTGGCCTGGGCAACTGCCAATCAAGAATGTTAATTAATATTAAGTTGCAGGAAACCCAGCTAGTTGTCCTGCCCCCCCCATCCCTATTTCTATGTGGGAACTGAATGGACCCACCCCGGGGTAAAAGGGTGTCAGCAGGGCACCTGTTCTCCCCCCTTGCTTAGTTCCCAGGCCCCTAGAGCCCCCTTGTACCGGTGACCATTTGCCCTGTAAGCAGTGGGTGATCAGGTTTTTAATCTTGGAGACCCCTCAGATAGCCAGCTGGGAAGTGGGATTTGTCAAAGTGGGAGGGAGGGCCTGTCTGTGAATGTCAGAGCCCATTTCAGCTCAAAGGGGATATCCTGGGGCAGCACCCCACCCCACCCCCACCCCCCAGTCGCCGCAGTCCCTCTAACCTCCCCTGACCTCAAAGCCTCTCTGCAGCTGGAGAGCTAACTCAGGTAAGTGGTAAAATTGGGGTGCTTCTTAGCTTGACCTTCATCCCCCACCTCTAAGATTCCTTCATTCCCTGCCACCAGGCCTCAGCTGTCCCACGAAGACCACCACCACTCAGCTGGGTCTTAGCTCTAGCGCGCCGGTAAAGATCAAAAGCAGCGGAGCTCTGTTATGTGGCCTCCAGGCAAGCCGCTCTTCTCATGGCCTCTGCACTGGAGGCCAAGCTGACTCAGCACTAGCTGCATGCCCAGTGTGTGCTCTGGCCTTGAAATGCCTGATCAGACTCCCGGCTGTGATAATGACCCTGTGACCTCAATCTTCTCGTTCCCAGTTGACACAGGGGTTCCTGTGGCCTGGGAGGGAGATCTGGGGGCCGGAACCTGAAGTCAGGCTTCTTGTGAAGACCTTTCTGCATAGGCTGCCACCGTGTCTGAGTGAGGACAAGAACCCCTGCAGTCTAAAGTGAGTGACGTAACAGGCATCCTGTAGGCAGATTCTTCTCACCCCCTGATCAGAGTGGCTCCCCATGTTATTGATGCAGACTGCTGTGTGTGCCCCAGGGTGAAACCTCCGGCTTCAGGTCTTTCTGTATACAGTCTTGACAGAGGAAGTGGGGGGGGGGGGGAGAGAGAGACAGACAGACAGACAGACAGACAGAGACAGACACAGAGAGACAGAGAGAGAGACAGAGAGACAGAGAGAGAGAGAGAGAGAGAGAGGGAGGGAGGGAGGGAGGGGGCAAGTGCGAGCATCCTGGTGCACCTGGTGACCTCTTGTGAGCCTGTCATTTCATAGCTCCCCATGGAAGTTCGCGTCTCCGGAGGGATGGCACCCTCTGCTGGAATCTTCTGTCCTCAGCACTTAAAGCTGTGCCTGGGCACAGCATTCATCAACCAAAATTCCTAAACCCACCATGCTCTGAAGTCAAAAGATCTTTTTGAATTGTATGTAATAGTTCTTGCTTGCAATCCCAGCATTTGCGGGGCTGATCCAGGAGGAATGCTAAGAGTTTGAGTCAATCCTGAGCTACACACACTTCAGGCCAGCCTGGACTACGGAGATTTTTTTTTTTTTTTTTTTACCTTAAAACAAAGTAAATGGAGGACACCAAACCAAATAAAAACAAACAAGCAAACAAAAAAGTGGGGCGAGGAGGGGAGATTATGACACGACACTCAAAAATTATACAGTTTCAAAGCACCATGTAGGAGTTTGGGTTTTTAGATCAGAGAAGTTGGTCAGTAAAGTATTATGCAAATAAATAAATAAATTGGAAAAGCTGTAAGATGGAAAATGCTTCTGGGTCCCCAGCACTTTGGGCATGTGCTCTGTGTAGGACTGCCGAGGGAACAGATGGATAAAGCTGTGATAACGGCAGCCCCACCCCCCAAATAAAACCAACCCCCAAAAACACAAAGACCAAGGATGGGGCTCCATAGCTGGCGTACTTGCCCAGTATGAGCAAAGACACGGGTTCCATCCCTAGCACCAAATAACCCTGTAGTCCCAGCTGTTGCAAGGACGTGGGGGCAGGAGAATCAGTTCCCAACCATTTCCTCAGCACCTAGACTTTGAAGCCAATTTGTGGTCCATGAGACTCTGACTGAAGACACACCTATTTTACAGACTAACAAACAAGAGTCACGGAAGGCCACTCATTGTCCCCAGATCCTACAATCTCACTTTAAATTTCTGCGGGTTTCATTGCAGAACTTAACCAGGGCTCTACGGGCTCTGGCCTGCCCTATGACTCAATGGTAGGCACACAGAGCTTGTCAGGCACTGACAGCTTTAGACTCCCCAGGCACAGCTGGCCTGTCCTCTGCCTCCTGCTGTGACCAAGGGGACCAATGCTAGAATCTCACAGACTCCCTCAGGCCAGAGAAAGACCCAGACCCTTTCTCTTTCAGGAGAGGTGACCTCAAATTTCAAACAAACACTTGAAAATAAAAGCCAAGCCAGGTGTAGTGGCACACGCCTTTAATCCCAGCACTGAGGAGGCAGAGGCAGGTGGTTCACTGTGAGTTCAGGGCCAGCCTGGTCTACAAAGTGAGTCCAGGACAGCCAAGGCTACACAGAGAAACCCTGTCTCAAAAAACTAAAAAAATAAAAGAAAAGCCAAATTAAAAAACAAAACCAACCTTCTCTGCCTTAAAATATTATGAGCCGGGGAAGCAATCTACTTGGACGCTGTGTTTTATTATGAGACAGAATTCAAATTGGACTGGCTCGGGTTCCAAACACCTCCACACATTGTTTGGGGAATTAAGGGATCAGTCGTATTGGTAATTATGGTTTAGCATTCAATTACCCCCCGAGTTGAAAACCGTTAAATTGTCTGTGACAGGGCTTAAATTTAGCCCAGCCTCATGTCCTATGAAGACTTCACGAGTCAATACAAGCCATCCGGAAACCACAAGGTCCCTGTGCCAGGTGGTAATGACCAGTTGGGTTGAGGTTTTTTATCTGGGACAGCGGGACAAGGCACAAGCTGACCTACAGGGCACTCAAGTGGGGGGATGGGTATCCCAGAGCGCACAGTTCCTAGAGCCTGCTTTGCCTGGCTGGCCCTGAACCCAAACCTACAGGCATCCAGGAAAATGCTGAGACTCCAGCTGATGGGTGACAGGTGACCTGGAACCTCAGCAAGGAGGCATCCCTGGGGTCGTGAGTCACACATGAGGCTTGGAGACACTGCCATTGAACACATCTGTGCCTGGGCCCCGCTGTAAGAGGGACCGGGGGAAGAACAAGCTAGGTCGATCACGCATCTACCTGTGTTCTGCGGGTCTAGCGACCAAGGAGATCTATCTTTCAGGCATCTAGCTGAGACCTATCAAAGATATAGATAGCCTCGAGCGAGTAGCTAGCGGTCTCTAAATTTATTATCTCTTATCTATCTATCTCTATATCAATCTATTATCTATCTACCATCTATCTCTGTATCTATGTATAGTCTATCACTGTATCTATCATTTATCTATCCCTCTACCTATCATTTATCTCTATCTATTATCTATTATCAATCTATCATCTATCACTATATCTATTTGTCATCTTTCTCTCTACCTTCCTAGCTAGCTATTGATCGATCTGGCAGTGACAAGGATGAACCCCGGGCCCTAAGAATGATGGGCAAATGTTCTAACCATTGAACCACACTCCTACCCCTCATTTCACCTTCTATTTTGAGACAGGGTCTCTCGCTGAGCTGCCCAGAGAGCCTTTGCACTTGTCGCCTTCTGCCTCAGCATCCTCGGGCCCTGAGATTGTAAGTCTGTGACACCAGGCCTGGTTCACTTCATTTCTTTCAGCCCCTGTCTCCTCATCTGTTAGGTGCCCCACACATATATGGCAAGTACTTTCTGAAATTCGTTTTTCCTTCCATCTCAGTCTCAGCTCTTCTAGGGTAGCGTCAGGCACCAACATCTAGGGGCTGCAGGCTCTCAACTCCAGGGACCAGCAGGCAATGCAAGGAATATGTCGGCTGGTCAGCTGTCTGGATGCATGGGGTAGGAGCAGGTGCTTGGGACCCTGAGGAACTCAGATGTCGTCATATGCTCGGAGGCTGGGGACAGGCTTCTGCCGTTTTCTCAGCTAGAATCACAGCCCCCTTCCCCTCTTCTACAGCACTTGGCATTCTTCAAAACTGGATCCAAATTCCACTTTATCTAAGAAGCCTTCCTGAGCACCCCCACCAGGGGTCAGGGGTCAGGGGTCAGGGGTCAGGCTTCCCCTTCCTGTGAGCCACAGTCTGATTTCTTCATCAACACCACCAGGGCACAGTGCTGGCCCAGGAGACAACCACAGGGTGTGTACTAAATGAATCAAAGCCACTTTTTTCCTCCGCTTAACAAACTGTTGCGTGTTGTATTTTGTTCTGGTTTGGGCACTCACTCCATGCCCCACGCTGACTCTTAGCTCCTCCCCTCAGTCTCCTGTGGGCCAGTCTCCTGTGGGAGATGAGGACTCCGAGCACCAAGACAGCCATAGCTTGCTGTAAGACTGTCTAAATACAAAGTGGAGGTCACTGTCCTATGGGTGAAGGGAAGCAAAGAGTAAGTAAGGAAGTGAGGCGCGAGGGGGTGCTAAAGGCCAGGTGAGGAGCGGGGGGGGGGGGGTGGGGGGGTGGAGTGCTGCTTCCTTCTCAGGTTCAAAGCCCTAGATCTAATAACTTACTGGCTGTGGAGCCTTAGGCAAGTTACTTGACCCCCGCTGATCCTCAGTTTCCAAAACTCAGCAGGAGGATAAGAAGTTCAATCTCCACCCTACCTCCACCCCCACCCCCCACTCCCATCCCCACCCGTATGTATGTGTGTGTGCGTGTGTGTGTGTGTGTGTGTGTGTGTGTGTGTTTGTGTGTGTGTGTGTGTGTGTTGCCTGTGGCTCTAGTGATGATTGGACAAGCTGATGACCATAAAGGGCTTCACCCCAGCTTACTACTTACCTTCAGGAGACACAGTAACTGCCTTTATTGCATTGTGTCCCTCAAATGCTTCGCGTCACCAGCACAGACCACAAGAGCCTCTTCCAGCTGACCTGTGTCCCAGCCATGCCAAGCAGCAACAACGACCTGCCTTTACTCAGAATATCTGACCCTGGCTGTATCAGCTGCCTGTGTCCTGCTGTGATAAAACACCATGACCAAAGCAGCTTATAGAAAAGCCCGCTGGGCATGGTGGCGCAGCACTCAGGAGGCAGAGGCAGGTGGATCTCTGAGTTTGAGGCCAGCCTGGTCTACAGAGCGAGTTCCAAGACAACCAAAGACAATAACAAACAACAACAACCAAGAGGAGGAGAAGAAAGATAAGGAAAGGAAAGACTCTTATTTGGCCTTTGGACAAGAGTCCACGAGCTGGGCGTGGTGGCGCACGCCTTTAATCCCAGCACTCGGGAGGCAGAGGCAGGCGGATCGCTGTGAGTTCGAGGCCAGCCTGGTATACAAAGTGAGTCCAGGATGGCCAAGGCTACACAGAGAAACCCTGTCTTGAAAAACCAAGAAAAAGAGTCCACCATGGTGATAGGCACACTGCAGACAGGTATGGTGGGCAGAGCAGGAAACTGAGCACTCACAGCCTTACCTGCAACCATGGAATAGAGAGGGCTAACGGGAAATAGGGCAAAGCTATATACTCTCAAAGTGCACCTCAGGGATATACTTGATCCAGCAAGGCCACACCTCCTAAGCCTCCCAGATAGCTCTACTAACAGGGGACCAAGTGTTCAAGTGCCCAAGCTTATGAAGGCAGTTCTCATTCAAACCACTGCACCAAGTAATTTATAGAGAGTTTATCGTTGTTTGTTTTGTTTGTTTTTAGCTAGGTCTGGTGTATCCCAGGCTGGCCTTGAACTGGAACTCAACATATAGTTGAGGGTGGCTTTGGTATTTTTGTTGTTGTTGGTTTTCAAGACAGGGTTTCTCTGTGTTAGCCTTGGCTGTCCTGGATTTGCTTTGTAGGCCAGGCTGGCCTCAAACTTACAGAGACAGGCCTGCCTGAGTGCTGAAATTAAAG
The DNA here is from genome assembly GCF_903995435.1 of Acomys russatus. Lineage (NCBI taxonomy): Eukaryota > Metazoa > Chordata > Mammalia > Rodentia > Muridae > Acomys > Acomys russatus. Next base: position 28,313,166 of record NC_067152.1, read on the forward strand.
GCTTGAAACCACCATGACGGGCTGAGGGTGGCTTTGAACTTTGGATCTTTTTGCCTACCTGTTAAGTGCCAGGATTAAGGATATGGACCACCACACCTGATTAAGGAACAAGTTTGTTTTGGCTCATGGTTCTGGAGGTCCAAGAGCATGGCAGAAAAAAAAAGGGGGGGGCGGGGGAAACAGAACAAACCATTCTTGAGATAAGTGACCCACTCTCAGGGGGACTCCACAAACCCCTTCCTGAAGGTATAGCCCATGTGACCCAACACTAGGTCCCACATCCAGAAAACAACCCTCAGCCCGAGTTTTGGCCACATCTAAACCCTGTAGCCTGAAGGCTAACACTGCCTGTGCTTGCATCTTCACAGGCAATGCCCCTGCCAGGCAGGCCTGTGCTTCCAACTGTGCCCACCTAGGAGTTGGTTCTCTGGGCCCCTGTCTGACCCTGTAGCATATCTGCTGCAGCCTCGGCCTTTAGACCTGTAATCCAGCTCCCACCGCAGCGGGGAGTAAGGAGGAGGATGTCTGAGTAAGTCTAAGGACTAAGCTTGGCAAGGACCAGGTGCTGTCTAGCCGGCCAATGGAGCTGGGATCGCTTTTCCAGCCAGATCCCCAATCTGGCCCCATGCCAGCATCTCGGGTACATGCTGGGTGCATGCTGGGTCACTGTTAGATACATGTCATCCCAGGGCTGCTCAGCATCCCACACTGGGGCTGGGGGAGGGTCTCTTGCTGAATCAAGCTTTGGAGGCAGGGGGCCAGTCAGACAGTCAGAGTTCCCCAGATGGAAGCTGGAGAGGCCCTGGGCCCCCCCCCCAGCCTCCATAATTGGACATGTGACCCGGATTGACCAATTAAATGTTCTCCAATCCTGCCCAAGAGCTCATACGAGGCAGTGATCTGGTGACAGTGGTGGTAACGGCTTGTGCCTGGAAAGCCCCAGCCCCATGAAGAGAGAAGATGGATGATGGTTCTGTCACACACACTCCCCTTATTCACTCCTACCCTGGTGGGCTCCTGGTGGCTCACCAAAGGCCTTGCCATCAAGAACCTGGTCAGGAGCAAGACTAGGGTTGTGTGAGGCCAGGAGTTGGCGGATATGTATTTCTGAGCATGGATTGACAAGCAGGCCCTGGGTCAAGCATATGGTATTCAAACGATGTGTAAGATACAGTCTACTGGAGAGACACAGCCGAGACACCGTGTGAGTCAGATACATGCACCCTTTGGCACCACAACGCGATGCCATCATGTACAACATCCATGCTCAAGAACAACACCAATTGAGCTGCAAAAAAACAAGCCCCCAAATCTCATAATGGTTGTGTGTGTGTGTGTGTGTGTGTGTGTGTGTGTGTGTGTGTATACATATTTCTACGGGTTGTGCATGCATGTGGAGGCCAGAGATCAACATCAGTTGTTTTCCAAGGTCACTCCACCATTCAGACAGGCTTTCCCATAGAACTTGGAACCGACCGGTCGGCTAGGCTGGCCAACCAATGAGCTCTCGAGCTCTATCTGTCTCTACTTCTCAGTGCTGGGGTTACGAACCCGCCATGTTGGGTTTTCAATGGGTGCTGGTGACCAGAACTTGGATCTTCATGCTGCGGGTCAGGCAGCTTACACACTGAGCCATCTCCTCAGCTCCCAAATTCTCATGTTTTCAGTAAGTTTACGCTCTTGTGTTGAGTGGCATTTCATAGCTATCCCTTGGCTTCTTGTGGCCATCAGGCCGCAAGCTGGACATGCCCAATTGTTGTGAAGCTTACCGGCACTTGGAGCAAGTGACAGTGTCCATTGGGTAGGGCCATGACAAGGGATCATATTAAAATGGAAGCATCCAAACACTATTGTAGATTTGAGCTTGCCCTAACAAGGCTGGGATGAAGGGGGGGAAATGCAGTTACTATGGAGGGAGGACTGGTGAGAAAGCACATGAACTAACGTAGGACAGATTTAATCCAGGAACAAGCAGGGTTACATGCATCTTCATCTAGCAAGGACCCAGGTGTACACATCATCACTCTAAGTCATTCCTGCACACGTGGGCTTTGTCTGCTTTGGCAGGGTAACAGGGCTTCCTCCCCTCCTCTGGGCTAGGAGCTTCATCTAGGGGCACCGGAGGTATAAGCAGTTCAGGATTCGGATGGTGAGATGACTCCTCTTGCTTGTCAGTTTGACTGGAATTAACTAAAACCCAAAACTAAAAACACCTATGTGGGAGGTTTTTAGTTTTTTAGTTTTATTGAATTAATCATTTGAGGTGAAAAGACCCACTTTTAATCTGGGCCACACCTTCTGGCAGTGGCCCATATAAAGACATGCTCTTTGCCTGCTTTCCCCCACTCTGGCTGGGAAGTTCATACCTTCACTGGTTTTAGAGCCTACTTTGGGATTCTGGTGCATACTGAAGACCAGTTGAGACATTCGGCCTCAATCCATAGGCAGTTATTCGACTCTTGGACTTTCTATTGGGAGATAGTCATTGTTGGAATAGTCGGACCGCAGCCTGAGAACCCCTGTAATAAATTCTATACACATATATAATATATGGCATATAAATTAAATATGGAATATTCATATGTGAATATAATATATAATCATATACTCATGTGAATTATTATATTGACACTATGTGTTTATTATATTAATATATAATTATGTTGATTATATATGAACATATTATATGTGGAATATATAAATATATATGAAATACTTAGGAGTATACATATTCATTCTATCAGCTATGCCTTTCTAGAGAACCCTAATTAATACATAAGAGGTGATTGTGAGTGTCACATTTTTCCAGCAACACGGAGCCCCCAAAGCTCCAGAAAGCAGGCTGCTCTGCTGGAGGTAGGAGCCCCAATGTGTAACTTATCCCAGCTGTTTTCACATCCCCCCCGTCCTGTCTTTTCTTCTGCTGTTGAATGTTCTCTCCCGACTAAGCCCGACTTCCCTACTCAGCTCTCAGAGCGCCTCCTGCAAGGCCACCTCTGCCCCACTTCTCCACAGTGCAGGCATGACAGGAGGACATAAATGTGACTCTTATCAAGGGCTTTTAGGCCCTTGGTGTTGTATGATCAAGTCATGAAGTTGGGCCCCGTGTCTTAAATGGCTCATTAGTACAGATGAATACAGAGGAGAGTACAAATCTTCTTGCCCTTTGACTGTCCCCTATAAGGTTCGTTCTTCCTATAGTGTTGTCAGAAACACACACACACACACACACACACACACACACACACACACACAGAGAGAGAGTCCATAATGTCAACCAGGCAATAAAAACAACAACCATGGGAGGAAGTTTTATGATTAAAATAAAGAGAATGATAACAGATAATAAGATAATAAGGTACCAGATGCCAGATATTAGAATATATGAGGTTTATTAAATGAGCATGGGGAGAGAAGGAAAGAGGGGAGAGGTACCCAGAGAGAGAGACAGAGACAGAGACAGAGGAAGCGTGAGAATAAGAGAGGGGAGAGAGAGAAAGAGAGAGAGACACAGAGACAGAGTCAGAGACAGAGGAAGAGAGAAAGGGTGAGCAGAAGAGATAGAGCCTCACAAGGGTTTGTCCTTTTATATAGCCCTGGGCAGGGTCACGCCCCCAGTGGCCGGTAGGCAGTGACATCACAGGTAAGTGGAATGGAGCCGAATCCTAACAGGAAGGACACCAGCGAATTGCAGGTGGCTGGAGTGTAGAGAGCATGCATCTGGTCTTCAGTTCCATCTTCATAAATTTTGCAGGGCGTGGTGGCGCACACCTTTAATCCTAGAAGCAGATGGATCTCTGTGAGTTTGAAGCCAGCCTGGTCCGTATAATGAGTTCCAGGACAGCCAGAGCTACATAGAGATGCTGTCTCAAACAAACACCCAAAGAAACAAAGTTACAGATGGTCCCACCAGAACCCAGAACTGTCACTAAGGGAATGGCTCTGCATCACAGAAAAGACAAAGATGACAAGGAATCCTGGGAGAGCGAGTCCCAACCCCCTAGAGACCTGTGCTTCTAGAAAGTTCCTACATTTTCCCAACCCTCCAGTCCATTTTCCACTAAGATTCTACTGTGCTACGGTTCAGAGCTTTGGGAGGCACATGACCCCCTTGTCCCCAAGGCCGTACCCTTCTTGTGTGTATAAGGAAACACTCTATACACCCTTGACTTCTTCTTTCTTTTCAAACAGTAAATTATCAGACGCAAACCCCGTTGGAAAGCAATTTGGTCACAATACTAAGTGTCATAAAAATGTTCCCAACCTTTGGCCTCGTCATCTTCCTCCTGGGAATTAATCCTGAGAAAATAATTCACAGGGAAGACAGAGCAATTTCACTATCTACAGAGACATTTATTGGGGGTGTTATTTACGATGGAGAAAACCCAGGGATGCCTTCCCCTAGCCAACACGAGAGGGTCGGGCCAATAAATTAGGATACATTCATCTGATGGAACTCTACCCAAGGATAGATTGAAATTTGTGTAGCAACGGCATAGAGCGTTCAGAGGGCTGGGGAATGTAGCTGGGTTGGTAGAGCGCTTTGCCCAGCACGCACCAGGCCTGAGTTGGAGACCCAGAACCACATAATCTGAGTGTGGTGGTTCATACTTCTAATCCAACATGGGGTGGGGCAGGGAGAGAAGTTCAAGGTCATGCTTGGCTCCACAGAGTCTGAGGTCGGTCAGCCTAGGCTACAGGAGACTCTGTCTCAAAGGGGGGGGGGGGGGGGAGGAAGGTGTTTGGGAAGGAAAAAAAAAATCAGATGTAGTCACAGAAGAGGGTCAGAAAGGTTGTAAGGGCCGGAGTCAGCAAGGACCAGAGCAGTCAGTGTCTTCTGGACGTGACAGGACCACTGCACTCATGATCTCACAGCAGATATAATTGCCTGCAGGAGGCCAAGACCAAGACACAAGACCAAGTCAGTGAATAGTCCAGCGGGGGAGGAGGGGCAGGGGGGCAAGGGGATGGAGTGGGAGGGGCTCATAAGTCCCCGCCCCTACCTGGGGAACTAAGGGTAGCTGCGGGCTTCTGGAGGAGGAAGAGTCTGGTTTTCTTTAAAGATGTAACTCCCGACAGGCTGACCAAGCTTCAGTAGACGGCCCCACACCCAGAAATATGTGGATGGCACGAATTGGAATTGATTGGTTATTAATTAAAAAAAAAAAAAAAAAAAAGACATGAAATTGCGAGGGTATGGATGTGGGCATGGATCTGGAAAGCGTTGAGGGGGAGGAGTTGATGTTAATATGATCAAAATACAATTAAAAATTCTCAAAGATTTAGTAAAAATGTTAATTTATTTACTTAAAAATTCAGGCCCACACTTCTGCATGCCCTGTGATGGTTGCAAGACTGACAGATGTTTCCACGCATGCGCGGTGTGTGCGGTGTCTGTGTATGTGTCTCTGTGTATTTGTGTAAATGTATTCGTATGCTTGTGTCGGGAAGGGATGCCAAAGTGGATACACGGTCTTTCAAATGTTCTAGGGTCCTACCAGTGGCACTCCTCTCTGTAAAACTGTCACCTGTCCCCAGGGGATGATGACTTTCTTCGTTGCCTCCGGTCCCCCTGACTTCCTTCGTCCTTACCCCGACCCCAGAGGAGCCTCTCCGGGACCCATGCCAGCGAACTCCCACTCTCTCCGAGCCTTCGGTGGCAGACAGAACCCGGGGCACGTTTTCATGCTCATAATTCAAATTGCCTGTTGAAGTCGGTCAAATGAAAAAATAGCCGCGCCGGGCGGTCGCGGCCGGGCGCCGGGAAGGGGAGGCCGGAGCCCAGCACTGGCCGCGGCCGGCCGGGGCCTGAGCTCATTTCCTGGGCCGCGCGCCGGGCTATTTCAGCCTGGCGCTGTGCAAACGCGACAATTGACTGCGGCCCACAGGGACCCAAATTACAATCGGATCCCACACAAATAGCCGCCAGGCCTGGCCTGCGGGGGCCCGAGGAGGGGCTGGATGCGACTTGAGGTAGAGTTGTGGGGGATGCGGGGTCGAGCGGGTTCGCCGGGCTTGTTAGGGACCCAGGCTCAGCCTGGAGCCCTGCAGGGTGACCCTCTTGACACCCCATGGGGACTGCTTGGATCCCCCGTACAATGCAGGAAACCTTACCTGTGGATGTCCCTGATTAAGCCCAGGCCACGGTTTCCCCTACCCCCACCCCCAAGAAACAGCCGTCCTTTCCATTTCCCCCTTTCTAGGACTCAAAGTCATGTCTGATTATTCAGAAACTTCCTGTGTCTCCCTTGGAGAGTTGTCAAAATCCTTCCCTTGAAAGACAAAACCAGCAGGGTCCCTAGCTCAGCCCCCAACCCTGCCTTTCCACAGCTTTCATCCCTGCCTTCTCCAAATGGCCCCTTCTCTCTCCCCCAAAGGAGAAACTTCTGCAAGACCCAGCTCCTGGGTGCTTCTCAGGAGACCCTCCCTGACCTCTTCTGACTCTTGCCCTCTTTACGTTCTAGCACCTACGTGGATAAGGGCGTGTCTCTCTCTCTCTCTTTCTTTCTGCACACACCTTTAATCCTAGCCGGAGGCAGAGGCAGGCAGATCAATATGAGTGTGAGGCCAGGTTGGTCTACAAAGTCCAGGACAGACAAGGCTACACAGAGAAACCCTGTCTTGAAACTCCCCTGCCCCCAATCTTCTCATTATCCGTGGCCATGTGTGCTCCATCCTCTCTGGAAGAATCTGGCTGTCCCGACCCATTGACCTTACTTAGACTTGAGGTGTGGGGGGTGGGGGGAGGAAACACACGATATGACTTGCCCTAGCCAAAGTGAGTCCCCATCGGATGGTGCTCTTCCCTCTTAGAAATTCCCTGTGCTAAGGATGGTTCATCGAGTCTTATCTTTTTTTCCTCCCATGTAAACATGGAGGTCACCCACCCACAAACATGCCACCAGGCCCACACAGAAGTGAGGAGCAGAGAGCCAGGCAGGAGCCAACAGACACACAGCAGACTTAACTTTAGTTCTTGGGCCTCTGAGACCTGAACAGTGCAGCATGAACCAGCCAATCGTGGCTTTTCCAGCCTCCGATTCCCTCTCCAGGCACTGTCCCTCCAGGCCCAAGAATGTCCCTTGAGAGTTGAAGAATATTACATTAAGTGGGAGAGTTTATTGAGGGCTGACGGCAACCCCCATTCTGTGCTGAGCTTTGGCAAGCACTGTCCATGTTATCTGGTGCTGGAGTGGGGTCCTGCCTTTCTATAGATTTCACAGAGGAGAAGGGAGTTCACCGGGTCTTGCCCGGCTTCCCTGAGATCTTAGTTGTAAGAACAGAGCTGGTTCCCACCGGTGTGCCTAAACAGCCTCCCTAAAACTACGAGCGTCTGAGCCAGAGGGGCACGGGTGCGGTGCCGCCAGGCACAGCGTGGGCTGAACCGTGCGTGGGATTGATACCCAGGATTTTAATTCATTCACGCACTACGCTTAGAATCGGCTTTCCTGGCCTCTCAGCACCTCACCTCCAACCCCTCCTGGTTTGCCTAATGACAAATGACAAGCAATGGACGTTTATTAATTAAACTGCCCACAGAGGCCAGTGGTAAAAGTGAAGGCCGCATGCAGGGAGCCTTTCAAAGCATTCCTACTGTTCATGCCTGGGGCCCAGGCCAGAGAGCCACCAGGGCAGCCTTGGCCTAGCACAGGGGCCTTCTCAGGACCTGTCTACTCTGCATTCTGACAAATGAAAACAACCTCTGAAGCCGTGGGGTAATTAAACTCTCTGCATTAAAAAAAAAAAAAAAAAAAAAAAATCTCGTGGGACATTCCAACAAGTGTGGGAACAAAGCTGCAGCAGGACTGGTGGAGAATCTCTGAGCCCACCCCCCACCCACCCCCCACCCACCGCTGAGGAGGACTCAGGGATTTTGAAGTTGGCCTCGACTGGAGAATGGAGGGGGAGGAGAGTCCGGGGTTGGTGGGTAGGAAATGCCTTGTAATTAAATTTATCACAGGACTGCTCAGCTTGGAGCATGGACACCTGTTTCCTCAGGACTGATGGGAGCAGAGACAGAAACAGATCTTCAAGGCCTATTTGTTATCTTCAAATTGCCCTTTCACTCACTGATATATCTTAGCTGCCTAAAATAGGCTGGCGCACAGTGGGTGTTATACACATTAGGTGTTTCATATACACAGTAGGTGTTCAAGCTGGATAATAAATATTCAATAAATACTTACCAACTGATTAGCCAGAGATGTACTTGATGCCTTTTTTTTTTTTTTTTTTTTTTTTTTTTTTTTTTTTTTGGTATGTTTTTGTCTATGTGTGTGCTTTTTAAAGGCAAGGTCTTGCTCTATAGCCCAGGCTGGCCTTGAATTTAACATAATCCTTCTCCCTCCATCTCAGTAGTGCTATAGTCACCAGGTGTATATGGCCACACTTGGCCAACCAGGGTTTTTTGTTTGTTTGTTCGTTTGTCTTTTGTTTTTTTGAAACAAGATTTCTCTGTGTAGCCTTGGCTGTCCTGGGCTCTCAATGTAGACCAGGCTGGCCTCAAATTCACAGAGATCCACCTGTCTCTGCCTCCGTGCACTACTGTGCCTGGCGGACCAGCCAGTTCTTAACAAAAGCAATCATCAGTTGCAATTCTTTCTTTCTTTCGTTCTTTTTTTTTTTTTTTTTTTTTTTTTTGAGACAGGTCTCGTGTAGTGTAAGCTGGCCTCAAACTCACTGTGTAGCTAAGGATGACTTTGAAGTTCCTAGCCTCTGCCTTTTCCTCCCAAGTGCTGAGATTACAGGTATGTGCTACCCTATCCAGTTTGGGCCGTGCTGGGGATTGATACCAGGGTCTCACAAACACTGGGCAACTCTACCAACTCAGTCATACCCCTAACCCTGTTAACAGGTGCGATTCTTATGTCCTAGAGGGAGCCCGGTGTCCACTGTTTCTAATTGTCATTGCCACAAGATTGTAAATAGGGCTGCTGATAAAAGGCCAGGATCCACTCCAAGGAAGTCCTTGGGACGATCTATCCAGCCCATGAGCTGTCTGAGTTTGTTTGTCTATATTTTTTGTATCAGTTGTCTTCTGAAGGGCTTAAAGCCTTCCCTCTGGGGCCCTGCCCAGCTGGGGTATGTCCCACATACACTCTGGCTGTGCTTTGAATTTCAGCAACGGTAGCTGCGGCGATGTCACGAAGGCGAAGGAATCGCAGTCAGAAAGGCTATACATCTCAGTCAGCTAGGGACCAAACAGAAAGAAGAAACAAATAACCTACAGTCTGGGGAGTGGGGTGTAGAAAACACAAATTCTCTTCCTGGTGTTCCTCTGAGACCGCCCTCCCCCCATTTCACCCAGGTGCAGCAAACTGACATTAATTAGTTGAAGCTGAACTCAGTAATTACGGATGTGAATGCAAACTATTCTGGATTCTCTCATCTTTCTTCTCAGCGCAACTCTGTAGATCGGGGTCTTCTGGCATAGGTGAAGGAGCAGAAAGATGAGGTGAGCCACAGTCGTGGCAATCTGTCTTCCTTAACCTCTTGGGAACAGTCCCGCCTCCCGCCTCCCATCCTACCTGTATCTTATTCGTGTTGGATGAGCACACAATGTCCCCTCAGCTCTGAGTCTTACCTGGCTTCTTCCATTGGGAGCATTGGGAAAAGACCTGACCTCTTTTTGACCCCTTACATCATCACTTCAGGGCCCTGGTGGCTTCTTCGACCTTGCATTCCAGCATGAAGCAGGGCTATTGCTCCTTGGAGTTCTAGGTAGATAGTGGAGCGTGTTCAGTTGGGAGACAACTGCTCGAGCTTTCACTCTGGTTTAATCTCATCATGAGCTGAGAATGCAGGTGTATGAAGGAGCCGCTGGGCATGGTGACACACACCTATAATCTTGCAACTTAGGAGGCTAAGGCAGGAGGATCATTGTGAGTACCAGGAAAGCTCAGGCTACATATCAGACCTTGTCTCTACCAAAGTAAACCAAAACAAAACAAAGCAAAAAAGAATAGAGTGTAGTGGTCCATGACTATTGTTATATATAAAAATTAAGGCAGATGATAGAAGGTACCAGGCAGCAGATGAGCAGATGTTATGTTATACAGAGTTTATTAAATGAGCATGAGGGAGAGGGAAAGGGGGAGGGGTACCCCAGAGAGACAGAGAAAGAGAGAGGGGAGTAGAGAGAGAGAAAAAGAGGAGAGAGAGAGAGAGAGGGAGAGAGAGAGAGAGGGAGGGAGAGAGAGGAGAGAGGGAGAGAGAGAGGAGAGAGGAGAGAGAGAGAGAGAGAGAGAGAGAGAGAGAGAGAGAGAGAGAGAGACCACGGGGAGGGTCTGTTGTTTATACAGCCCTGGGCAGGGCCACGCCCCCATGGCAGGTAAGCAGTGACATCACAGGTAGGTGGACTGAAGCAAAATACTAACAACTATACCACTCAAAAAAACCAACTCAGAAGGATCACAAGTTCAAGGCCAGTCTGGCCTACATAGTAAGATGCTGCCTAAAACCAAAACAAACAAAAAACAACAAACAGCCACATACATAAGGGGAAATATATGCCGATCTAGTATTGTATTTTATTTAACTTTTATTTTATTTAGATAAGATCCTTGGGGCTGGAGAGATGGCTCAGAGGTTAGGAGCACTGATTGCTCTTCCAGAGGTCCTGAGTTCAATTCCTGGCAACCACATGGTAGCTCCTAACTATCTATAATGAGAACTGGTACTCTCTTCTGGAAGATAGGGACACATGCAGGCAGAACATTGTATACATAAAAAATAAATCTTTAAAAAAAAGAAAAGATTCTTGAACTTGCTATATAGCCAAGGATGACCTTGAACTCCTGACCTCTCTACCTGAGCTTCTCAAATGGGATTACAGGAATGTGCTACCATACTTGACTCCTTAATTAACCCCTTTAAAAAAGTCCTTAGAATACCTAAAAGGCCCTAATTTTGATTCCTACCCCCATCAAAGAAAACAAAATAAGTAGTGGGGCAGGGGGCTTGGCAGATAACCCAATAGGCAAAATGTTTGCCACATAAACCTGAGTTCATACCCCATCACCTACGTAAAAAGCCTGTCATTGGGGCACACAGGTGTAATCCCGGTTGGGGGGTGGGTGGAGAGGGGTAAGAGGAGGTGAGTCCCTGGGGCTGGCTGTTCAGCCAGTCTCACCTAATCTAAAAGGTCCAGGGTCCATGAAAGAAAGAGACTGTCTCAAAACCAAGACGGGGCTTCCCCTGAGAAAGGACATCTGACATTGAGATCTGGCTTCCACAGGAATGCACACACACCCCCCAATACACACACATACACACACACACACCATTACACACACACACACACCAACACACACACACACCAATACACACACACACACACACACACACACATCAATACACAGACACACACATTTTAAAAAGTAAAATGCTTATGATAATAATTA